>NC_041335.1:15992182-16242182 GCF_004354835.1 Perca flavescens | reverse complement strand
CATACTGTATATCTATGAATTGCGACAACGGCAGCTGCTGCGCTGCAGAGCAGACTGTTACATCCCGCTGTTGAAGTCCTCCACAGTGAAATACAGTCACACTTTACACTGTTTAACGTTAGCTGTCAGCATTTTAACCGTGATTAATCCAGCTGCTAGCTAAAGGTAGGCTAACGTTACATGCTGTCAGGTGTAGTGTAAAGTCAGGTACCGAAATGAGGCACCGAAACTTTCTTTCTTATTCGGTCTCGTTACTACCGTTTACGTCGGCACCGGTTCCCTATTGGCACCGAGTTTCGGTACCCAACCCTATGGATCATGTCATTTTTGTTTCATTATCAGAATACTTTCCCTTTCCATTTTTGTTGAATTCTCATGCCTTCATTCCTTTGCTAAACATTTTGACCTGTGGTGCAGTTCCACATGGACATTACATCTTGTGCCATATCAGAGCTTAGAGCAGATTTCTTTTTAACCTGGGAATGGAAGCTCAAACACATGCAGCTCTATCAATCAAAACACATTGTATACTAGTTCAGGGCAATGAGGGAAAGATGGAAAAAATATTTGGAACATTTTAATTTGCCATGTGTTTACCAATAGGACTGCATTGTATTTCCACTGTGTGTTCAGTCTAAGCTCTCAATTTGCCCTGGGCTCTGTTTTCCCATCTCTGCGCTGCAATGTTTCAGTACATGACAGCTCTCCAAACACTGAATGTGATTAAGACATGATCCTGGTAGCGTGAGAGACTCGGAGCTCTATCCAAAGATAGTCCTCTAATCGAAAGACATGCATTCTTCTCTATTTTAATGCAGACGCCCAGGAGACTGTCTCCTGGATCGTTGGAGTTTAAGTATTTCACTGCTTTTAGAAGTATAAAAATAGACTACAGCAAACAAAAGAGAGAGAGACTGAAGAACCATGTACAATATATTTTTCAGATTTTGCTGACATGTTTGCGCACCACAATTATAATGCAAGGAATTAGCCTCCATGCTTTAAAAATCAAAAGAACCAGAACATAAGAGCTGAATTGCTGATTTGCTTGTCCTCTGCCTCTAAAATAGCAACAACTGAGATACTGTGGCTCCTAGACCACAGAGTTATGTGCTAAATGTCAAATAAATCTGCAGATGGACTGATTAACAGTAAATCATTGGATTGTCAAACTATGCAATAATGCTTTTGGGTTGGTTACTCAGCAAAATATATATATATATATAATTGTGCAGTGACATTCCTACCATGTTGCTCCTTATGCAGACAAGGTGGATGGCCACTTGGGATAGCTTTATGGGCGATGACAATGTGACTTCCAGACACTGATTTAATGTGTTTTACCCTTACAGTGGCAGGTTAATGATGGGGTTTAAAGCCCCCTGTGTTGTAATCCTATTTGTTCTGGTTGACATACAGTAACTGCACCACACACACACATACACACACACACACACACACACACACACACACACACACACACACACACACACACACACACACACACACACACACACACACACACACACACACACACACACACCGCTTCTCCATGGGGTCCACACTCTGACATTCAACCTGGACTCTGACCAAGATATTACTGTAGGTTTGGACCCAGAGACCAGAAGGAAAGACCTCCTGCTGGACCTGACAGACCTGGCAACTCTGCATGACACTATTCAGCTATCATCTTAATTACTTCCATTACACCAGCCTTAACTTAAAAGTTTTATCGCCAATCTGTGACTGATGGCACATGGAATTGAGTTAGCGGTAATGAGCAGTGTGATGCTGTGGTATAAGCTTGTTCAGCAACAGAGCACTCTTCTCTCCTTGGCTCTCCTGTGTGTTGTTGAAAAGCAAATGTTACACTGTACATGAAATGACATGACTTTCATTAGGGTAAATCTTCTGGTTCTGCTACACTAGTTTGTGGTTTAGTGTTTCTCTGGGAAGGTGGATTCCAGAAAAGCTGTTTGAACAGGTGTGAACAACTGTTGCTTTCCCACCCTTTAATTAAAACAGTATCTCGATCACAAGCTTTTGCACAAACCTGGTCATGTGATGTTTAGAGAAAGATTACCAGAAATACAAAGGCATTTCAAGTGATCTCCTCAGGTTATGGCCCTTCTCATCATCATTAACCAATATGCTTACTTTGTCGATGTCCTCTGTTTTCTTTTTAATGTTTTCTTAGGCAGATTGCAGCCAGAATGGCAGTGCTTCCTTTACATAACCGCACATCCGCATTTACAACCTTGCCCCAATGGACCCAGGACATGTACTGTCTACCCGCTATTTGTGCATGTACAGGCATGTATAAAGCATGTATAAAGTCTATGGTGTGGTGTGTATGTCTGTATCTATGGAAGTGAGACAGTTGAGCAGCAACTGTGGAGTACAGTTTTGTTATTGTCCTGGCTTCCTGCGCTCGCCTCCTGAGTGGGAAGCAAAGTGCCCTCTAAGCAAAATTGTTGTCCATTTCCATGAGTAAGCAGCTAACCCCTTCACCCCAGGAGAGGCTGCGGACCAAAACACAGAGGAGGGGGTTGGCAGAAGCTAAGCAACAGGGGGTGAGGGACTGCCTGTGCGGAGAATGAGGAAGTGGAAGGGGATTGTTGTCCAGTGAAAGTACATGTGGTGAAAAATAAATATTTGCTATTTTTATGGTGCTTTGAGTGTTTGATGTGAGTGTTGGAGGTCAGAGTTGAGTTGAAGCAGAAAGTGATGAGACAAAGAGGAGGATGAGCAATGTATTTGAGGGAATCCGATATTTCTGCTATGTGGGACACTGCCAGGGCAACAGGGTACGCTTTCTTCCTTTTTAAGTCTACTCTCTTCATTACTCTGCAGCTCCCCTGATACTCCCCAAATGCCAAAACAACAGAAGGCATTAATAATTCATGTTGGACTGTAACTGTACAGAGAGAGTGAGACAGAGCGGGTTTATTGGAGCGTGAGTGTGTGTTTGTACCGTTCTGGTGCTGGCTGTGAGTTTGTGATTTGATACAGACATAAGGATGATAGTGATGCTGATGAAGATGGAAAGCTGTTGAGACAGTGTTGTTCACAGCACAGTTGACAGTTGAGACCTTGTCATGTTGGGGACAACCTAGGGCTGGGCGATATATCGATATTATATCGATATCGTGATATGAGACTAGATATCGTCTTAGATTTTGGATATCGGAATATCGTGATATGACCATAAGTGTCTTTTCCTGGTTTTAAAGGCTGCATTACAGTAAAGTGATGTCATTTTCTGAACTTGGCCTCTGTTATTTTATAGGCTATTTTTATTTAAGATATTTTTTTTATTTAAATGTGCACCTTATGGAGCTTTGATTTAAAAAAAAAAAGGTACTCCTGTTGTTATACAGTATTTATGTTTACATTATATTGTTATTTGAACAGCTGAGCATTTAATCATGAACAAGGTGAAGAAACCTGTTTATTATTTATTCATTTGATTTTGCAACTGTTCACTGAAATAGCCGGTTTCTATGAAACTACATGTGACATGTCATATTTGGCTTTGACTTTGACTGAACTGCTCTCACTTTGCGGAAAAAAATATCGGGATATATATCGTATATCGATATTCAGCCAAAATATATCGGGATATGACTTTTGGTCCATATCGCCCAGCCCTAGGACAACCCAAGCCAAATGACATCTACGTACCGTCTTAATTCTGTTTGAGAATTTGTGAAATAGGAGTCCTTTGATTGCACACACAAACAAATGCAGAAATAATGATTCAGACAATGAAGGCATGCATTCTTGGACAATAATGGGTTGCATAGCAGCCAGTGTAGCCAATCATAAACAACCATTTACTGTATGGCTCCCCCTCTTCTCAACCATGGGATCCTGTGACAACAATGGTTTCTCTCACTCTCAGCAGCTAAAAACCAAGGCCCTGACCTTGCAGTCAGAAGTCAGTAAGGCTTCAACAGGGTCCTTTACCACATTCACTACACATGGCTAAACCTGGTAATTACACAGGTCTGAAACTAATAATTATTTTCCATTTTCGAATAACCTGCTGATTATTTTCCATATTAATCGACTAATTTCTTGGTCTATAAAATTTCAAAAAATTGTGATAAACTGCTTTTTAATTTTCACAAGCCCATGGTGATGTCTTGTCTTGTTAATAAATGTGAAACAGCATACTTTGATTCCTATTCGAATGAATACTATTAGAGACAAGAGGTGTTGCTTTTGGAGCAAGTTCAGGAACATCAGGAACAGAAGAAGAAAAAAATATGTCAAAATACGACGATAAGACAGTCATTTATCAAGTCTATGTATATGAAAAGCCACTTGTCTCTAATCTGATATGTTGTGTCATGGGTAGCAAGTTGTATTAATTAATTATAGATACTTTAGCAGGAATATTCCTGAGATTGTAACTCACAGTCAACGTATACTTGGGGTGAGTGATCCAGCAGGGCTACATAAAGTAGTATAAGAGACTCTGTGTTCTGTCTATTGAGAAGGCAGACTCAGATTTAAGAAAGCTTGCTGTATATTAGTGTCACTGCAAAGTGGGGCATGCCAGTGAACACTATGGGGAGCTCTACAGCCCTAGATGGGTGGAGGAGGGCTTCAGGGTGGAATACACTGAGAAACATCAGAGATTTGTTAAAATCAGGGGATGCTGAGACAAGGATTAGCCCATTCACTGTGAAAAAACTGTATTTGAAATGAGAGCAGAGGGCAGGGGAGAAAGCCACACTTGGCAGCTATTGCCTCTAAGTAGTATTCCTCTCCACATGAGTGATTATTGACTATTTTTCTCTGCCTATACATACATTATTTTTCAAAATCCAAAGAAAATCTTTTGCGCGAACAACCACAGAAATGCAGTGGTTTTCTCTCTGCTGTGATGATTTGATTGTTTGCCTGGGAAAGCTGGGGTCCGGACACACCGTAATGGCCTTCTGTAGGCAGCCTGTTGTGTGTGGCTCTATGCAAAATGGCTGCAGTTTGAATAGGCTGTGGGAGTTCTAGTGAAAGGATGCAAATTGTTGATATGTAAAAGGCAAAGTTCAGACAAAAGCCCCAGTGTTTGAGTCGGTCATTAAATCTATATCTAGGGAGATATAAATTTTAGGTCAACTTCAAAACATTGGTCTCACATTCTTAACAGAAATAGACCAGTTTTCTCTGGATTCTGGGTCATGGCTCTCTTTGATTATATCAGTAGTTTTTCTTTTTTTTTTTTTTTTGCTTCCAATCCTATTAGGCTTAGGAATGGAATGTAAGTGAAAATGCCCAAGACAATAATGATGAACTTTTTATCAGGCTTGTCACTATGTTGTGTTTTTGGCAGGTTCTTCTCAAGCCTGGCTTTCCCTAACTTCTACACTTCCTCTTTGTGGCTTTTCATCAGTACAGAATAGATAAACACATTAAAGCTATATGACAGAGGGTTTATCAAGAGATCTAGGATTCTCAGAAAATACCTTTCACCTCTCCCTTTCTGATAACTCATGCTTTCTTTGCCACATCATTGTATACCCTTAATTATTCAAGTCAGGAATTATAAACCAATACAGTAACTGTTTTTTCCCCCAGTCTACAGTAGATCATACAGTAAGATAAGCCTGGCTACCTGGCAGTGACCCTGATCCTATTCCCAGATCAAGCTCTTTCTCTACCCTTGTCTTGCCATAACTGCTACACTCGAGCACAAGGAGACATGAAGACGCCCAACCTCTGGGAAACTGGGCCAAAGGCTCTTAAAGGTCAATGTGTAACACTTGGCTCACTGTAGAGAAACCCCTTATTTATTTAGCTCAAAACTGGTTTACACAGAGATTTCCTTTAGCGAGCGCAAGGCCTTTGAGGCGCTGAAACTCGTGATGAAAATGTTTTTGGAAAGGAAACCCAGGTGTTTTTCAAAACATTTCATAATCTCGCTATATTTACCGTCTTTGAGCTGAAGGCGAAGTCAGGAGAATAATTAATTCAGTGTTCAAACAAGTCATAGAACGTGAAATATCTTGTTTTTACGATCCGGCTGGCCTGTTTGTCAGCAGCAAGAGTCAAATGTCTGTAGACTTTATAAAAGTTTGGCAGACAGTTTTGAGCTCATGTGATCCAGATCTGGTATTTCTGCCGTTAACTCATTAGTGTGTTTAAACAATTAAAATAAGGTTGACAGAGATCCGCTTTCATTGACATGCTGAATGCTAAGGATTCTTCTTGTAACAACTCCATGTCTTGTAACTTGCCGTAGGTGCTGGAGAGTTTTAAGATCATGGACTACAGCCTGCTGCTGGGTGTGCACGTCCTGGACCAGAGCCAGAGAGAGGGGGGTGAGCCAGGCCAAGCAGGGGGCGACGGGAGGAGACCTGTGGGTCAGCGAGTGCTTTACTCCACGGCCATGGAGTCCATCCAGGGAGACGGCAAGGCTGCAGAAGCCCTCACCACTGACGACACGTGAGTCGGTTCAGCTTGGAGAAAACACACATATTATGCACACATATTTGGGCATACACACTCTGTCTCTGTCTGTGTCATAATCTCTATCTTTTCTCTCACAGACACAGTTATACAGCTGTGCTCATAGCTCACACAGACACAGGCACACTCAGTGTACACACAGTCAGGCTCTAATATAACCATAGCTACCAAAATACAAACACAGCCACTGTTTAGCGTATTTACAGCAATACTTATGAATGTAAATACTGTACGTGCCTCTTTTTCCAACATTTGTGCAGTGTTTCAAGTATTGCAGAAGAAGAACAGTGGCTGTTCTCTGACTGCTGGTGTGTTTTTACCCTTTCTTAGGATGGGTGGGATCCCTGCCAAAACACACAAAGAAGAAAAGCTGTTCATCTTCCTGGGTATCATAGATATTCTACAGTCATACAGGTACTGATCTTTATGAGATTATATAAACCTGCTGTTATTTTATGTTTCTAATACTTGTCCTTTCTTATTATAACTGATTGGATCTGTTGACTTTTGGGACCACAAAACTCATTTATATCTGACCGTATGATCTGCAAAAATGTCTCCGTTTCTGGGAAGTAAAATGTCTCATCAACAGCCAATAAAGATGTGACAATTAGGAGGGAATGTGCATGAATAGCTAAGGACTGACTAAGGAGTATGACGGCATGGCATGACTCTCAGAGTAACTGCTTCAATTGATGTCTGCCCTACAACAGGACCTCTTAATGTTAAATTATCACCCTGCATTGATGGAAAGCCACTTTAGCTCACTCCTAAAAGGACTTTTTCTCTACCCAACATGATTTAAATGGACACAGCGTTCTATAAATCTTCTTTATTTACCCATTGATTTTTTTTCTTTCTTCCTGAGAGCAAAAGCGTCGGGTGACATAGGAGAAAGCCTTTTGGCTCATTGGCTTTTCAAACTGGTGGAAATTTAAAAGCATCACGTAAATCTACAGTATGTCATCCTGGTTGGTCGAGGCATTAAATGCACACAGAGTGGGCGAGGTGAGGTCGGGTCAGGGAGGAAGGATGAATAGTCCCAATTTGTCTCCACATATCCTGCTTGCTTCCCTCAAGGATAAGGTTACATTATTTTCAACTTTGATGTATTTTCTGCCTAAATGCTGAAAACCTGAGTTTGTGTTGTGCCAAGAGGGAAGTTTCCCAGGTTTGATCAAGCATAAGGGGGGTGTTTTTGGGTAAATGGATACATTTGTGACAAGGCTTCTTCTTGTTTTGTTTCTCCCCAGGTTCATAAAAAAATTGGAACACTCATGGAAAGCCCTGGTGTACGATGGTGTAAGTTGATAGCCTGCTCATATCTGACACTGCTGCTTTCATGAATGAGCCTTTTATTTGGTCGCATACTCTACATACGTCTGCTAGTGGCTGTCTGATAAAAGCCCTGCATTTTCTCTGCCTGTCCTCAGGACTCCGTCTCGGTGCACCGGCCTGGATTTTATGCCAGCCGCTTCCTCAAGTTCATGAGCACGCGTGTCTTCAGGAAGACTCAGCGTAAGTCTGCAGGTTAATCATCGTCACACAGAGGGAGGGAAAAGCAGCCCACATGCAAAAACAAACCAAAGAGAAGGGGCAGCAATGGGAAGTAGGACATCCTGGCCTGATACGAAGAGTCAATCTTGGCCTGATACGAAGAGTCAATCTGTAGGCAGTTTTTATTGTCTACTGCTGGGAATTTGTGTGTCACTGTAACATAATTAGATTGGTGGTAATTCACTTAAAGTAACTGCTATATTGTTTCCTTGTATTGTCCTCCTGATCACCCAGAGCATTATCTGTTCTTGCCTGTTATTGTCTTCTATAGTTAACGTTTGAGGCACATGGTCCATTATGTGTAGAAATGAGAGCTTTGATTCAATTTCAGAATGAATTCTTTAAAATGAAGGACTTCGTGTTGGTTATGTGTAAGCAATCATGTGGCTAGGTCATTCAAAACAGATTGAGTTTGTTGTTTGGCAATCCAGGAACAACAGAACATTAAAAACCACCAAGATGGATTTAAAAAAGCTTGATGTGGGCTGGGCTGTAAATAAAGCCAGGAAGTAGTTTTGGAACTTGTCATTAAGATCAACTATAGTACCATTGTTATGCAACCATGCAGGTCCCCCTGTGGAAATTAACAGAGCTGATGCAAAGTTTTGGGGACTTAGCCGTGCTATTAACCATCGCCAAGTCCTGTCAGAGGGAGATGACAGGAGAGGATTTAATTTCATGCCTTGCTTGTGAGGCAAAATGAGGATGGTTTAGGGGACACTTGTGTAATCGTCATTGTGCATTTTAACAGTCTAATGACTTCCCTGCTAATTTTGGAGGCAGAGCATTGGAGTTTCACTGTGTTTGAACATTGCTTCAGTCAGAATAATCTTTTTCCGCTATCTTCTCCAATTATCTCCCCCTCTTACTCTTTCTGCCTCTGCTTCCCTGAATATTTGTCTCTGTCTCTTTCTTTTCTTTCCCTCACTTGCTCCATCCTTTTTGCTCTGCAGCACTTCGATTCTCCCCTTCAAAGAGGACTCGTACGTCCATCCCGGCTCTGAAGTCGTGCTCACAGGAGATCCTTTCATCGCAGGCAGATGAGAGGAACGAGGAGGACAGGAGGGACAGGCTGGGAGGAGCATGCAGCCTGGCCAGTTTGGACACACAAGGTACACAAAACAACAACTTTTTAGGAAAACCTAAACGATTATATCATAAATGCACTTGCCATTTTACCACTATCCTCAACATGTCTCTCTGCCTGTTGCTACTTGATACCCTCTTTGGCCTTGATGGAGAGAAAACAGAGGCTACCTTGTTATTAGCAGCCCATCAGATACCGAATTTGCACGTGTGTCCATAGGGCATGTGTAAAAAAAAAGAGTGTGTCGTTTTAGCTGTGTTATCCTGAACTCACTCTTGTGATCCTAATCTGACCCCAGTACAAGAAAGTATGTGAATCAGCCGTTTGAGACAGGGTGAAAGTGTCTGCAATGATGCACACATTCAGCAACAGCAACATCTGACCTTTGTGTGGTGAAGAACCAGGGGTGAGCGGAAAGAGAAGTCATGTCTTCTTTCTCTTTACAACCCAGTGCTCTCCCACCAGTGTCTCCAGCTGTGACGCAACATACTATAAAGCAATTTGATTTGTTACACTTCCTGACTCTTTCTTTACGGTTACTAAATCAGTCTCAAAGAGGAAGGAGAAAATTGGTTTTACTCTGTGGAGCTGATACTCGGAAATATATGTCAGTTTTATTGGAATCATTTAATCAATTAACTTTAATCAAATTCTCATGCCCTGCCTTAACTCAGTCTTTAAAGGGATACGCCACCGTTTGTTGAAATAGGGCTTATCACGGTCTCCCCTAGCTGTAGATGGGTGGGCCAACGCATTTTTTGTGCATGCATTGTTTTAGTCCGGTGGCAACACCGGCAGCGCCGCCACTAGTTAGCTTAGCGTAGTGAATGGAATCCTATGTTGCCGGTTAGCATGTTGTGAGTAAAAGTGAGCCAACAAAAGACAAAAAAACAACCTAATTACTTGCACTGAGACAAAAAATGCATTTGCCCACCTATCTACAGCCAGGGTAGACCGTGATAAGCCCTATTTCAACAAACGGTGCCGTATTCCTTTAAGCTTGTTGAAACTTTCCACAACGGAAAGCACAAAGGAATTCCATAAACAACTCTTTCTCCTTTCCTCTGGTGGATGATCCACAGCTATATAAAACAATATTGATCATATTGATCGACTAATGGGGCATTTCTTGATCTTCCAAGAAATTATGACCGTGGATGTCAGTGTTGGTTGATGTTTCTTCTCATTTAAAGGAGAACTCCACCGATTTTTTTCCAAATAAAGTTCAGTTTACTCATCACGAGTACTACTCAGCCTGTGAAAAAAAAAAATTGTCTGTGCGGATCCGGAGGAGCTTTCACAAAAGTGAGAAGCCTAATCTCGGGTTGGGCTTGGAGACTACACATTTAGGGGAAAAAAAATCTGCGTTACAAACTGGAGGCCTGGAGTTTGAGAGTTGGCGTTTACCAGACCGTAAGGGTAAGACGAAAATATAAGATTTTTTTTACTGATACCACATCCATGTGAATATTTTATCCTCAGCTGTGTTCGGCTCGTACCTGCGTCCCGATCTGGTCCCTGCCAACCCGTCCTTCTACGAGGGCTCCTCAATGGGAACCATCTCCACCTCCTCCATCTTCGTCAGCGTAAACAACCAAACAGATGAGAGGTACGGTTTCTACTTGGTTTCCCTTTTCTGGTTGCTTTCATTATATCGTAACACTCTGTGTTGATTTTGGGATGGAACATGTTGTATATCACCTTAAAACCATGATGCAAGTTGACTGTGTATAAAAGGGAAGGGATGCATGTCAATTTTCCACGGCCAACACACACATACACACAAGCACACACTTTGATATTATCGTCACCTGTGCTCTTACTGTACATCACATGGTCTTATTGTTGAAGTGTGTCATGGAGCAGGTAGTCTATATCCTTGACGTTCCACTTCCGGGATTGCTCCGGTGCCACAGGAAATTCCGCCGGATGCATGTATTTTCGCTGATGTCCGTTTCCTTTGTGTTGGAATTTTAAACTCTTGTGGATTTCTGAGGACTATGGCTAACTGCTCCTCAGATCTCTGCAGGGTAAATCCAGACAGCTAGCTAGACTATATGTCCAATCTGAGTTTTCTCTCGCACAACTATTTTACAGTGGCTCAGTGCGGAGCTTAGCGCTGCCCATGACGATGGGGATTGGTTTAAAGAAATGCCAATAAACCAGAGCTTGTTTATCTCCCATCCCGGAATGCTGTGTGGACTTGCCGGACCCTCCTCCGCTCCGCAGCGTGTGGATGGTCTGGCAAAGCGAGACTATGGAGCAGGTGACTCAGCTGGCTTGGCAACATTCAATACAAATACACAACATACAGAATGGACACTACAGTCAAAGGATAAGTGGTGTGATGGTGGGAAGGACAAAATACTCCAGAGGTACTACACAAATCTTTCCCTGAAAAGGAATATCTGTTTTCACTTTGGAAAGCCTTGGTTGGCTTGACCTTATTTCATTCAAGCCAAATTAAAAGGTCACACATGTGTAATTGTTCTGAAGGTAGTTCATTGCAAAAAGCTGAACACACCAACTACCTTGGACTTTTGCTAGACTCTGAGCTCTCATTTAAGTATCAGATTGATTATATTTTAAAAAGAATCAGCTTTGGTATTAGTGTTCTCTACCGCTTTAGAAAATGCTTCTCTCTTACTGTTAGAAAGAAACTTGTGCAACAACTTATCTTACCAATAAGGGACTATGCTGATCAGGTTGCACCCAGCACTAATCTGCTTCCTCTCAACGTTGTTTAGAACAGAATCTATAGATTTGTTCTTGGATGTCCTTTCACAACTCGTCATTGTATTATGTATGAAAAACTTGCTCTACCATCACCCTCAATAAGAAGACCTCAGCATTGGTTGCAATTTCAATTACCCTAGTTATCTTAAACAGCTTATGGTACCCTTTTCCTCTACCTACTACACTCTACACAATTCTTTTTTTCTGTCCCTGCTGTAACTTTCGCTACAGCTAAGAAAGCCTTTAGGTTTAAAGCCCCCTCAGATTGGAATAATCTACCTGTAAACATTCGATCCATTCTATCTCTCCACTCCTTCAAAAATGCCCTGTTTTCCTATTACAGTACCAACTGTACCTGTCCATAATCCTCTATGATACCATGATAACACCTCTTCTAATATTATGAATATCCAGTTTCAATCTTACTCTGCCTCAAACTTGATTATGACTGCCTGATTATGTTTGTTTTTTGTGTCTGTTTTCATTTAGTTGTGTCTAATTATGATTGTACTGTTTATTTATTTATTGTTAAGGACCCCCTCGAAAACGAGATGCTGCATCTCAAGGGGTTACTCCTAATAAAGACATTTTCAACATTCACCAACTCTTAACAGCATCATTTGACTCATAGTTGAAGACCTTTACAAGTTATGTATTACCTCATATTATATTGCAAAATCTGATAAAAAAAAATGTTACTGCACTAATAATCCACGTATTAGATAAACAGGTTTTATTACACCTACACTACTTTTATTACACTATATTGTGTGGACTGGCTGTTAAGGACCGTTTCATTCGTCCTCTTTCCCATCTTTCACCTCTCCTCCTGTCCAGCGGTGTCAGGTTCAGCTTGCTCTCTGAGGCTCTATTGTGCGACTTGCCCGGTCCTGTCCCTTCATCAGTCACCTGCTGCTGCGCTGACATTGTTCTGTCAACTGCTTTCATAAATATTTAAACAGCGGCTTTGACGCGGCCATACTCCGTGCCATTATGCTGCGGAAAGACTGTGACAAAAGAGGACAATCGTGTGCAGCGGTGACTGTATATCCACCAACAATAATCCCTGGCTGACAGCTGGTCTGCCTGTTAACACCTTGTGTTGTGATGTGTCACAGTAGGGTTGTATTAAAGCTGTTATTTACCTGTACCTCTTTATCAATCCATCTATCTCTACGACTGTACTCCTCTGCTGCCCTCCCTACCACGCTTTCATTTTGACTTTGAACACAATAAGTAGTTAATCACATGTCATAAAAGGGTAAAACACATTCCTGTATTTATCAGGGAGTCAACTGATGTCAGACAAGGAAAACAACCTTCAAGTTGCCCCCTGGTGGTTGAACATAAACGAAAGAGAGGATGAACAACATTGCACTCAGGCTCCTGGTGGCCAAGCTACATTTAAAGACATACATAAGATGTGTGTATGCAATCTCACAGCGCACTCTATTTCATTATTGAAGTACTTGTATTTGTATAATGCAAGTTTTATGCCTTTTTTAGTTTAATTGAGATCTAGATCTTGAGATCTAGAAAAGCTTGTGAAAAAGCTTGCTGAAATCAAAATGACTTAAAGTTAAGCAAGTTTTGTTTTGATCTCTTATGCTGTGTGTGCATTTGCGGTACATACTCTCCCAGCAAGGGTCTCATTTTGACTTTGTGGTCACTTTTAAAGAGATTTTCTTCATTTCCTCCAAGACATTTGTGAGACTATGAGCCTCTCTGAGCTGAGGCCTCCACTGGCCCGGCACCAGACAGGTTTCCCATCCTGCCGGCGGTCGGTTCATCTCTTTGATGTCAGAGTCTCTGCAATAGTGTGTGATTTGTTTCTGGAGAGTATGTTTGTCATCAGTTTCCAAGCACTGTTTAGACAGCTGCTTTACTTTAACTGCCCTTGACCCAGACAATAAACTTGCTACAATACAATTGCTGTGACAATTTTTTTCCAATACTTTTAACAACTTTCCTAAACTCTTAAGGCACCAACACATCTACAACACACAATTGGCAAAACCAGATTGAACCAAAAATCAGACACTGAAAACTGAACTCTAACACTAATTTTCAAAATACAACAATTCTCTTGTATTGATCATAAATTGTGTTTTACACTGCAGTTTCTCTTGAAGCCTCTCTCCATTTTTGTTTCGTTGGGTTTAGTAAATGTATGCATTTTGGTTCCTTTGCTGCAGAAATTCAATACAAAAAATGAATGACCCATCACAGTCATCATTAGCTTTATAGAATGTACGGTTTATGAAAAATAGAAGACAGAGACAGAATTGTCCTGGTACTCGTCTTCCTCTCCCTCGTGCAGGAATTTTTCTTACTTTCTTTGTGTTCATCTTTATTGTTCCTTTTCCACACAAAATCAGCCCAAATAGGTCCTCTTTTACTGTATGTACTACAGTAACATATGGTTATGCGACTGAAAGAACCTCAACACCTGAGTGTGTTTCCTAGATGGGAATCAGCTGTGATTGATATATTTGCATAACTTCAATCAGCTGTTTCTCCGTAACATTGGAATAAAATGCAGGGGATATATTTGTGTTTATTTGTGAACAGCTGTTCACTTTCACTTTAGCCTATAAGTTAGGTTTAGAACATGATGTTATCTGTTCTGACATACAGTGTGAAAGCATTTGTGAATTTGGCAGTACATCTCCATTGTTTTGGTCTTGGGTGAGCTTTTTTGTAAAATTTAAATTTGTGTTAACTGTATGCAATTTGTGTCAAAGCAACAAGAAATGTGTTACATGTATAGCCTACACAGACAGATGGTGTGCTCACTGTGTTAAGAGTTTAGGATAGTTGTTAAAAGTATTGAAAAAATTGTCATAGTGATCTTAAAAAATTGTAATATGAAGATCCATTTTTCTGTTTCAGAGATGACATTGCATCCAGCTCCACGTTTACCCTGGAGGACAGCGCTATCTGCCTCACTTCAGAGCAGAGCACCATGGATGTGGACATAGACCGCGATGACGGATCTGTTCTCGATGTCTACTTGGTGAGTCTACGTCAGCTCACTCACATCTCCTAACTTCATCAGTGTTCAAACTAAAGATAGCTTTCAACCTGCACTTCCTGTCTCTCTGACACGGAGAGAAAAGCCTCCTCTCCGAGACTGCTGGGCCTAAATTGTGCTTAAACATGATACACTTAATTAAAACACAATGTGTATTGAATAAACACCCATATTGATGCATGATCAATAGTGCATCTTGCTAAACGTAGGTTACTTAAAAAGAAAAGTGAACATATGTGTGGGCCCTGTAAAAAAAAATCTATATCTAAAAGTATAATAAGTCATTTCTTGATTATAATTGATTATATGACTGACATTAGAAGACTTAACTTTACAAAATAAAATCAAATAAAAATATTTACAATAAGAGTGTACTTTTTTCCACCACATTCTCCATTTGTTATTTCAGTTCACTGTCACATATTGTTTTGTCCTCATAAGGTATTTTAAAGTTAATGTTGGTTATCATTATGTATGTTTTGCTCGTTCACATTTAGGCCTAAACCACGATTAATCACTCTTTTCTCTCTTCTCCCCAACAGTGAAAAGAGCAACTTTACAACCTTCATTTCCTCCTCCCAATCACAAGACAATCGCCACACTCCATTGGACCAGCCAAGCTGGCCTTTGACTCCACTTCCAGTGCTGCTAGATCCATGTTGCCAGTTGTATTGCAAACACATAAAAAGACTGAGATTCTCCACCGGTTGATGGACTAAATGAAGACACCAACATCACAGCGATGGACATCTGCAGGAACCATGTCACATATTACGTCATGTGATGAACATCGGGCTGAACGGAGTGTCGCTTCTTAGAGCATAGTGCCATTAAGTTTTATATATGTATTCTGTTTTCATGGCCTACAAAAAAAGGATAAATATTTACTACATATACATATGAGGAGAGGGTAGATACATTTCTTTAAATGTTTTTTTTCTGCTGACCAGAAAGAAATGAAAGAGCCTTTCAAAGTTTGCAACTGCATACGTTGCTGATAAACAGAAGAGAAATGTTTACAGTGAATTTATGATGGCATCTATGTCCCTGATGAAGAAAGGACACACGCCAGCTTCTAGCCACAGCCAACACGGATGACTCAGATCAGATATGATGGATTCTGAAGGCCAAACACAGACTGTGACGTGGTTAAAGCAGCCACCTTCTCCTTACTGGGCTATTATTTGTGCTGCCCTGACAGGAACATGAAGCCCTGACGAAGGGCTGCTGTAAAGAGAAGTGAGAAAGGACAGTCACTGGATCTTGGATGAAGTATAGAGCGGAGGGACGATGCACTCACTCTAGATCAAAAGGCACTTTTGACATTGGTTATGATTACTGTAAGAAATATTCTTTCTGAAGACATTGCTTAGGTGGGTGGCCTACCTTACATAAGCACAGATTTGGATATGTGAATATGCACTTTTTCTCTTCAAATGCACACCTCTGTAAGTCCTTGATGCTACATGTACAGAGACAGTGAAGGAACATTGTAGATCATTTTTGATGTGGAGCTAATAGTTTTGAGGTTTGCGTCATGACTGAGATGCTTTTACTCAGGATATCCTTTGATACTGAAAAAGTGTGTCCCTTCAAGAAGTTATGAGACACGCATCCTACACTTAGAAGCTGTCCGATACCTCTTCATCAAGACCATATCCAACTATAAATGTTGAATTCCATGATCACATGTCGGTTAGACCATAATTTATTATGTAAATCAATATTTTACCATTTGCTGAAAAAGAAATTACTTTAAATCGCTGAATGTAAAGACAATGCATATTTATATTTAGAAGAGACTCCTATAAATAAACTGCATATTTCAATGTTTGCTGTTAAGCTATTTTAGCTTCTGAAAAAGTACCTGTGTTCCAACATTCAAGAGCTTCATATTGCAGCTGTATATGTACGCATATTTTGGGAGTTATTACACACATATACATATACACTCACATAAAGGATTATTAGGAACACCTGTAAGATTTCTCGTTAATGCAATTATCTAATCAACCAATCACATGGCAGCTGCTTCAATGCATTTAGGGGTGTCCTCCAGGTCTAGACAATCTCCTGAACTCCAAACTGAATGTCAGAATGGGAACGAAAGGTGATCTAAGCAACTTTTAGCGTTGCATGGTTGTTGGTGCAAGACGGGCTGGTCTCAGTATTTTCCAATCTGCTCAGTTACTGGGATTTTCACCCACAACCATTTCTAGGGATTACAAAGAATGGTCTGAAAAAGGAAAAACATCCATTATGCTTGCAGTCTTGGGGGGCGAAAATGCTTTGTTGATGCTAGAGGTCAGAGGAGAATGGGCTGAGTGATTCCAGCTGATAGAAGATCAACTTTGACTCAAATAACCACTCGTTACAACCGAGGTATTCAGCAAAGCATTTGTGAAGCCACAACACGCACAACCTTGAGGTGGATGGGCTACACCAGCAGAAGACCCCACCTGGTACCACTCATCTCCACTAAAAATAGAAAAATTAGGCTACAATTTGCATGAGCACACCAAAATTGGACAGTTGAAGACGGTATAAATGTTGCCTGGTCTGATGAGTCTCAATTTCTGTTGAGACATTCAGATGGTAGAGCCAGAATTTGGCGTAAACAGAATGAGAACATGTACCGTCATGCCTTGTTACCACTGGGCAGGCTGGTGGTGGTGATGTAATGGTGGGAGGGATGTTTTTTCGGCACACTTTAGGCCCCTTACTACCAATTGGGCATCGTTTAAATGCCACAGCCTACCTGAGCATAGTTTCTGACCATGTCCAGCCCTTTATGACCACCATGTACCCATCCTCTGATGGCTACTTCCAGCAGGATAATGCACCATGTCACAAAGCTCAAATTGGTTTCTTGAACATGACAATGAGTTCACTGTACTAAAAGGCAGTTCTGAAGGCGAAAGGGGGGTCAAACACAGTATTAGTAGGGTGTTCCTAATAATCCTTTAGGTGAGTGTATATACACACAGATTTTCTTTTTTTTTTGGAAGAAATGACCCTTACCTTCCCAGCAGTGCCACTAAAACAGTACACTGCACTTGCTTCTGTGTAACAATTTTAATTTACAGAACATTGTCAAATTGCATTACATTTAGTGCAAATAATAACACTTCTAATGTACAACTTAGAAATATACAAAGTGTGTAAATTACTGACAAAATATCAAAATTAAAAACACTAAATGCATTCTTCCGCTGACATCGCTCGTAGATCTAGCTCTTGTAATCATCAGCAAAACAATTATCCAGATCCTTCCTAACCTCTGACCCCTTAGACCGAAAATCGGATGGTAAATTTTCAACCATGCAGATCTACAGATTACAAAACTCCCAACTTTTGATGCCATCAAACACAATCTAGGGTAAATTTCAATTTTGAGGTAAGATGATGTGAAATGCTGACCCTTTGTATCGCCCATTCCTCACCCGCCCCCACCCGCCTGCTTATTTTCAGTGTTGATAAATGCACATCTGGTGGCTGAACAGTTTAAGGTAACCAAACCAGGATTTTTAGGATTCATCCTGGTGTCTAAGGCATTCTGGGGGTAGTTTATCAGTCAAAGGGCAGGAGGCCACTGCACTGTAGTGTGGCATGTGAAATGTAATGTAGAGTATGACTAAAAAACGTCTAGGGTGTAGATGATATCCTACTCTACATTTTACAACTTAAACCTTATGCTGCACAATAGCAGCGGGACTAATTTACAAACCTGACACAAAATGTATCCACTTGTCTCTCAATGAAAGAGAGGAATCTGTACATCAGACACTATGGCTGGCCATTTGAAAATATCTGCCGTAAACCGTGTGTTACGTGGAGGTTCAAGACAATAGGCCGCAACTTAGCATCTACTGACCACCGTCAACTACATCATTGATATCTAATTATTGATCATCGCTTTAACCATGTCAAAATATTGTCGCGACATGACTTTAGACTTCGCAAATGCTCTTTATCTCCCACTCCAGGTTTCCTTGGCCCATTACTGTAATCAAATTCAAGCATTTAACAGTCAATTCACATTTTGCACATTGATAAACTAACTGAAAACGTATTCTGTTTTCTCTGTACAATGCATTGTGTCCCTGGTGCTCTCTGAAAGTTACCTCATAACAATCAAGAAATATAAAGATTTCAAAGCTTTAGGCTCTGGCCCCCCATCAAACTGCAAAGAGAGTCATCACTAGAGGGACAGGAGAAGGCAAGAAAAAGACACACACACCTCATCAATGCTTTTCCTGTCAATATCTACTTTCCTCTCTCATGGTAGTTACTTTAGCAGCAGCAGCAACACAAGTAGCTGTAATACTAGTGATTAAAGCAAATCCAAAAAAGAGTCAAGAAGTATATAATCATAAGAAATGTACAAAACAATTTACAAAAAAAAGAAGCAAATAATCGGTAACAACAATTCGAAAACCACTGAAAAAAACTCTTGAATTTACATCCAAATGTACCCATGACCAACAGGTGGCGTTGAGCCATGACAATGCGGCTGGGATGACAACTACTGATCGATTAAAGCCGTAAAACCAGTCTCTTCTACAAGCAGGTGTCCCCCGTAGGCCGTCCTGGATGATATAGTGTCCTGCATGTAGTAGTTTGTAGTAGTTTAACATTCTAATTGACAAATGAATGGGTCATGTAGTCTTTGACAGCCGATTAAAGGCTGAACAATGTAGTCTCTCCAGTGGGACAACCTTGGCCCACCGCAAGCCTGAAACAAAAAGGAAGATGACAAGTCAATATCCCGGAAATTAAACTGAAATAATAACAGATTCTGTACATTTGCTGGCTTTCTCATTGTTCAAAATTACATATAAAAAGCACCAGTCAATAGATATACCATCCATTTGCAGTGTAATGAATGTTCTACCTATCAGTTTAGTTGCTCGCTCCGTTGTAAAACAAGATGTGTCTGGGTTACTGGTTACCTCTTTGCGTTCAGAAGAGGATGGGCTTCCCAGCAGTTTTCTCCTGGACGTAGGAGGTGAAGCGCTTGAGGAACTTGGGATACTCTCTCTTGGCCACTGCTCTGAGGACTGAGGCTGGAGCCCAGCCTCCTGGGTTTACTGCAGCCACACAGACATAAACCATCAGGTTAAGTGTGTCTACGTGCTAATATATGATAAAACTTGTAGTCATACACCCACAGTGTAACAGTGTACATATGTGTCGTACACAAACAGAGGTCTAGGGTGCCATCTAGTGGTGAGGATGTAATGCTATTTAATTCTTTTTTTTTTTTTTTTTTTTTTTTTTTTTTTTTTTTTTAAAAAGGAACTTCCATGACCTGCTTGGCTTCTCTAACAATAAACTGGCTCAGGATTCCTTCTGCAGCAATGCTTTATGTTACAATAAACTCGTCTAAAGGAAGTCAGGGGAGAAGCTGTGCAAGTCTGGACAGACAACTCAAAGACACAAGCACTTAGGCAGTCTAACTCTTGTGCCAGCTAAGAGCTATACAAAGGCCAATTAGCAGATATATTGGCTGAAATAAGGTTGTTCTGAATAAAAAAAAAAAAAAAAAAAAGTGATACAAACAATAGCAACTCAGTTGCATTATTATTCAAAGAAAAACAAAAAACGAGCCAGATACAGGCAGTTTTCTGACAGCATTAAAACTAAATTGACACAAGAGATTGCTACAATGGGTCCATATACATTAGATCTACTAAATCCCCTTGTTTTCTTTTAAGCCCTTATGTGACCTGTGGCTATTTTTTGACGGTTAAAACAGATCGCAAGTCAAAAAAAACATCCACCTCAAGTAAACATTTAAGCCGTATTTATTTAGGCTGATGGGACAGTTGAGCTCCTGAGGTCTTTTCTGCTGGCCTTAGAAAGTTATTCAAAAACACAATATATCTTTACCATTATGCCAGTGCATTAGCCTGAATATCAGATAGTCTAGTATTAAGCGATATCATTAATGCTTTCTTTAATCTCTCCCCTGTAGTTTAGATAATTCAGTAGGTTTGAATTATATATTAGTATGGACTGTCTGTAGACAAGAAATAACATTTTGACCCAAATTGATTAAGGACTCAGCTTAACAGCATATCATCTTTTTGAGGTATGTATAGGTGGAGTGTAGCTAGACTGATGATGATGATGATGATGATAATAGAGAGGCTTTGTTATCTTGCTTAGGGCATATGCACTGATATCAAAACCTTATTAGGCTGGAGAGGCACTTACCATTGGCAACGTAGGTGATCTTACAAAGGATGTTGTCTCTGCTGATCTCTTTATCACCCTCTGGTGGGCTGACCAGCGTTTGGCAGATCATAGCAACATTGATTTTGGCACGAACGCACCTGTTTGTGGGCTGGAAGTAGAACAAAAATGTAAATGAAAACAATCTCACTGTAGCTAATTTGACAGTAACTAGGATTAAGAGGTCTTAAACTATTCTTTCTACCATTTACTGATAAATGGGCCCCACAAAAAAGTCTTGTTTGACTAAGGGGTGTTCTCATAGATTGCACTCGCTTTACTGCATGATAGTAACCGGTGTAATGTAGTAATCTTACAAGGGCATTGTCGTGGTCAACAGAGAAGTTGCAGACCAGCCATGTGTCAGGATCATTTTCGTTTGTTGCCAAGATCTTCCTGATGGCTGACAGATAGAGCACGTCTCTCTGAGAGGCAGGCCACACTCTCTGAAACACAACCGGAGGCATTCAGCTGGCAATCAAACCGGCTGCAGAATGTCACTGATCAAACGTGCAATGTGTTTCAGCAACATCGAAAACCACCGAGAAGTCAATTCACCTTGTGAGTCTGGTAAACGATGACGGCATTATCAGAGAGAGTTTCCACAACGTTAAAATTCTCAATGGTGGCTGAGGGAGGGAAGGAGAGTTTGCTCGGGTCACGGCATTAAAACTGAGAAAGTCAAACAGTGTTGATATGATGGGGACTTGTGAAATAGTGACTTACTCTCCCAGTCCATTCGGACAGCCGTGTCCCAGAAGTAGTGGCAGACCTCGTGTCCCGTCACCCCCTTCACAGAATGCGTAGCTTTGAGAGGATCCAGCACAATACCGTTCTCCTCGACTTCTCTCCTGTACACCTGTCACACAATGTGCAGAGCGTTAGACAAAACAAATATAAAGTTATATCTTTACAATAAACGTATACCCAAAATCATTGCAAAATAAATCTTGAAGGATCCTCCAATTCCACCAGTGGCTGATAACCTGGGTTGATTTTTTTTCCCTTTCATAAAGTACTGAATACTTATTTGAAGGATTCGCCTCCGCTAGCTGATAAATGTGTTACCAGTGCTTCTACTGCAACCGCAGGACTTTTCAAAAAGTGCAAAACTCAAATATTCACAGCTAGGAATCGAGGGAAATGATTCATAAGCAGCTTCTCTGCTCTGTACTCACCTTCATCTCTCCTTCTTCTATTACCAGCTGCCAGTTGGCATCTCCGCCCACATCCTGAAGAGAGTAAGTCATATGATTCTGCACCATCTCCTCCACCTAAGAGACGGACAGGTATTGATTAAATGAACGTTAGAAAGTGACACAGTTTGGGGAGAAGAAGAATACATTGTACTAGGGAAGCTATGCTCAGGTTTAATGATTTGTTGTCTGGAGCAATCAACGCACCTGGCACCTGTGTTTGTGTATTTTATTACAGAGGTTTTTGATAAGATCATAAAAAAGGAAAACAGTAAAAATTTCCCTCTCAGAATCTTAGGAATTCTTTAAGCAAATACATTAGCCACATACAGGACAACACACTTGATCCTGCTTGGGGGTGTTATTCAACATCCCAACAATGCATTAAGAACACAGCGTATAGCCAGACATGCCTGCTCATGCTGTGGAAGACCGAGTGATGTGAGGAGAGGAGCTTTCACTGGATTCCAGTCATGCAGCACTACATTCACATTTTCCTTTCAGTGGTATGACGACAACCGTTTTGTGATGAAGACAACCTCCAGGAATTTTGTCCAGTCAGGTTTTTTTTTTGTCTTAGTGCATCAAATAATACTATAAAGGCTTTGGAGTAAAAACCTACTATAACATGCTACACAAAGCACAAGAAACATTTGTGAAATCCTGGAGAGGCTGGTTAGTAGACATTCTCATGCATCTGCTCATCATCTGCTCATGCTCTGCGGTGGAAAGCAGTAGGCGTTTGAATCCTCCTGCAGATACAGGTGCTTGCTGTTGACCAAATACAGTACCTGAGGGCTGAATCTGTGAATGTCATCTGAAGCACTGACAAGCTCAACGGAGGAGAGGGAAGAAGAAGGGCTATGGGGCTGTACAGCAGAGAGGAAGATTGAAACAGAAGGGAATAAGGAACAAAACAGAAAAAAGGCACCCTGCAGCAGTCACAAGTACGCAATCACAACCTGTTCAAGAAGCATTTCATAGGAAGATGTTATATAAGCGCGCACATGATTGCAGTAAGCACTGATTCTCGGTGTGAACAGATTAAGGTGAAGCATGGACACATTACGAGAAGCACACAAGCTACAGTTGGAGACCTTTATAGACAGGACACACTGGTTGTAAGATGACCACGCTGTAGACTGGAGGAACGATGACAGATTGCAAACAGTAGCAACCGATAGCCTTAAATTAGAACGAAGCGGAACAGAAACAAGATGTACATTAAAGAGAAACTAAGAAATGTGTTGAGCACCTTGGTGGCAAATCTGTGTGTACCGATGGTGGAGTAGATGTCTCCTGGAGGAACCAGAGCTCGACGAGGTATCCTGACCTTCTCCGACTGGCACTGAGGGGGAGTTTGGTGAGAGAGAAGAAGATTAAGAAGATGGGACAGAGAAAGGCAACATCCTTGTGTATACTGTATGCTTCAGTTCATTTGTATTTGTTTTAAATGCGTTTCCTAGAGAGAAAGATGCTAAAGTCGGGGACAGGAGAGATTCAATGTGCCTTCTAGACTCTATGTAATTGCTTTATGCATCCAAACTGGACAGGACATTTTGATTGAGCAAGTTTAGATGTCCATCACACCTGCT
Source organism: Perca flavescens (assembly GCF_004354835.1). Lineage (NCBI taxonomy): Eukaryota > Metazoa > Chordata > Actinopteri > Perciformes > Percidae > Perca > Perca flavescens. The sequence goes on along the minus strand of NC_041335.1, from coordinate 16,218,263 downwards.
CCTCTATCTTGTCCTGTCTGTCCAGTGCGGCTTCCACCGCGTCAAAGAACTCATCCTCATTGATCAGACTGTTGGGCCCCTCCTGTGGAAAGTAAATGTCAGCAATATAAGAATCCTGTGAGAACAGCCCGAAAAAATTACAGAATGATAAAAATGCACAAGCTGGGAGACATGAGGAAAAGTCAGGAAATCATTCTGATGTGGTCCATCCAGCTGTTTCTAATCTATTTTTTTTTTTTAAATCCAATATCATCTTGCCTCGTAGTCTGGGCCTCCGTAGTGCGACTTTTTCTTCATTTCGTACATAGCAGACTTGTAGGCATCTTCTACCCTCCTCCTCTTCTCGAGCTCCTGAACACACAGAGAGAGCAGTGAAGTGTTGCTAGAGCAACTGTATTAAACAATTAATAACAGTGACAGCATGCAAATAGAAAACGCCCATTAACACATCTGTGCTGCATTTAAAAAGAGATCTGCTGATTCTTCAAAATTTAGACAAACAAACAGAATTAAGTGTTAGAGAGTCAGAAAACTCTCCGCCCCAGTGACAATACTCCTTTCATCTGATTACAGTAGATAATAAGTCACAACGAAAGAGGAAGAAAAGAGAGGTCGAAAACAACAGGGCAGACCCACCACATCATTCAGCTGTGTGCGCTCTCAAACAGGTTTTACCTAATGTCTCAGTCCCTGCCAGAGGCCAATAAACACACTTCATTCTTGTCTCTGTGAGAACAAATTAATCAATATACAATAAAATGTACTATGTAGACTGAAACCACCCACTCAACAATATTCCACTAGCAAACTAAAGCAAGTGTGGCCACAAGCATACTAAAAACAATAGCGTTCTCTCAGAAATACTTAATTGGAGAGAAACTAGACAGAAAGAGACAATGAAACTAAAACTGTACACCGTTGTGTGGACAAGCTTGTCGAAAAACAACAGGAGGTGATCCTGCTGTCAGCTGTGTGTAACTACTAGACAGAAAGGCAAACCAAGACCTACTTTAAAGAAGAGGCTGCAAGTCTGTAGAGGTATCCATCTCTGAGTCTGGAATTTGAGCTGCTCTGTCCTCTTTTGTAGCGAAGGCTTCCACAAATTGCACCATGAAGTCTTAGCAGTCATTTTTCTAATTCACTCTCAATTTGTACGAGTCGGAGCGGGCCTGTTTTGTTCCTTTTGAGAGTGTGTTCTGCACGATTTATATTTCCCTACTCCACATCCGCAGCTACACTTCACACACATAACCGAACACCGATAAGATTGAGGTAGTTTCACTAGAGCAGTCTGCCTAACTGAAAGCATTTCCCGGCTTTTGTTTTTAGGGTTGGGCAGCACACCTTCCCACACACACACAGAAAAAAACTGGTTTGACAACTTCAACTAAACTGATCAAGATGTAAGAATGAGGTGCTCTTTAGAGCACACCTTTAAAAGACACAGGCAGCTCTCTAGATAAAGCAAAATCAATGACTGGAAGAGTGATATGGGAACTCCAACCACCACAAAAAACTAAACTATCGAATAACAAAAGGGTTAAAGCTCATTATAGGCAACAAGTGCATTTGTGCTTCTGGTTTCAGAGCCAACGGGACGATCCAAACTACAAACTCGACGCTGCGCTTCCTTAGGTCCAGAGCAATACACCTGCCACAGAAACATTGGTGAAATACACTCCAAGAGCAGACTGTACCATTAAGGCAAGGTGGTAAGGGTATGGCACGGTATTAATATCCAAATAGATGCCGGTAAACCGCTACAGACGGCTTGCACAATTTGCAACGGTGTTCCTGTAGGATATCCTCTTGTGTCATTGACTCTAGGGAAATGAAGAAGACAACTTTGGTTGTAATATATGGCAAAGGTATCCATTTCCATATAGACACCGGTAGCCTGCTGCAGACGGCTTGCCGCTGACTTCAGCGGTCGTACAACAGTGTGCTACTGCATGTGGCGTCTTTTGCGCACAGCGTGCTGCCATCTTGTGCATCATGTGGGTCGGACAACTGGATGGAATCCGGACCTACTCAAGATGTTATTAGCACACTGTGAGTGACATTTATTTGAATCGCTGTATGTAGAGCGCAAAACCATACCTTGTCCAGTCTCTTCTGCCAGCTGTCCTCTTGTTTGACCATCAGTTCGATGCAGTGGGACAACGTAGAGAGGATGCCTGCTGTGGTGGCCTTAAAGGTGATGGCCTCACCCTTGAAGTCTACTCCATTCATACATTTGGGACTGGCAGGGGGGCACACTGGCACAGGCAGAAACAAAGAAATAACTTGTTCAGAAATTCTTTCTTACTTTCTAGCTTTATTTTAAGGCCAAGCAACCAATTCTTTTTTTTCAAAGATACTTTGAAATAAAGCAATGGTCTGCATCTGCAGGTAAACTTACATTTCTCTTTACTGCCATTGTTGTTGTGATTATATTCGCCATTGGGTCTTGTAGTGGTAGGAAAGTCATCTTCGTCCTCCTCTAGTACTGGTAAGAAAGCAAAAGCAATCTGTATTTACCATCTGTCCAGCTAACCAAATTATAAATGGCATAAATACCTAAACCTGGACATACAGATAATAGAGTATAGTTTAACATGTTCAAACCTATTCAACATGTATAGTTACACCTCCAGAGTTGATACTTTTTCTTAATTGGACAATTGTTTAACACGCAATACTACATTTCTAGCAAAAGCATCATTCAGATTAAACTTCATGTTTGTTTAACCTACATTATCACACCTGCAAACTCAGAAGGGCTGAAAAAGGTGGCCCCTAAAAAAGGCACCAAAATCCGCATTGCTATTCGGTCCGGTAGATAACGGTCGTTAAGGCACCGGTGCCGTATTAGCACCGGGTCTCGGACCCCCAAAATAAAAACTCTTTGGATCCACACGATTCACGTGGATTACATTTTCCCATTCAAAATGGTGATTTTCGCCGAAAAGCGACAAGTTTGCAGGTATGCATTATAGAGCAAGTTTAATATGAAAGTGATTTTGAAGACCGCCAACAAAGTGCATTGTAAGTGGATATTGACTTTTGTTTCCTTTCTTAATCGAGTCTTACCAACAACTCTCCTTCAACTCTCATAGTGCATGAACCAAGTAAAGCCCCATCTTTAAATTAATTGGTAAAACTGAACTGAATTAATGAAATAATTAATTAAAATCTAACCTATTTAAAATGAATCTCTGACACAATACAAGCTCCATAAAAGTGTATTTATGGGACAGGTTACCTTTGTCTCTCTGAAATTCATCTTTGGAGACAACGTCCGCACAGGTGTCAAAGTATTTCTGCAGGGTGTCCACTTGTCTGCACAGAATGTCCCGGAAGGTTTCCATTTCTGCTAGCTTCTCACGTAACCTGTGCCCTTTCTGAGCAGAGAGAAACAGAAGTAAAGAGACACAATCAAGAGCTGTCAGGGGAAAGACGATTGATGTCAGTTCTCCATTTTAACCAAAAGGCAAGGCCCTCACAACAAAAAAATATTTCTTACAACTACAGATCTAGCCTTTAGCTTGTATTTTCATAAGGTGCTTTTATATATGTGGCCGAAGTTGAAATGTGTGTAGATGCAACTATTTCAGAAAGGGCAGCAAGGGACTGAGAATTTGACATGATCCGATAGGGCCAAACATTGTCATACTCTCAGGCGATCATGTTGTTTACCTTGAAGGAGGATGTGGATGTGGCAGACAAGGCACTGGCTGCTGATGTGAGAGACAACATGGAACCATGACGCCTGAGACTGGTTTCTGAACCATAACCAGACTCTGCCTGAAATCCGGAGGGAGAGGGATCAAAGGAAAAAGAGAATAAAATGAGGGAAAGAGAAAGTATGATATGGATGATAAGAGAGGAAAAGGAACATCAGATCACTGTGTGAACAAAACACATTAAACAATCACAATTTTTTTTACAGATCATAAAAAAACAGGACAGAGAGAGATCAATTCTTGCAGTCAGCAGCACTGAGTAATGCTGTGTTCAACCAGAGCAGGGCCTACACATACACAGACAAACAGTCAGCTAAAAGGACTGGGGCTGACAAACAGACACATGAGCTATCAACCCTGCCAGTAGACCTGGTACTAGGTGGTTGAGGAACAGTGGAAATAAATTACACTGCATCCCAGAGTTGGGAGATCTAGGCTTGACTGTGACTTTCTGGAGGAAAATACCATTGTACCTTTCAGTATATACAGTAGACTGTACATGGTTTTATAAAACAGATACTACTACTGTATGGCCTGGCATTAGGGAGGGAGAGAGGGAGTGGCAGTGACTGCATTTGTTCCATTTAACAGCCAACTTATGACTGGGTGATGCCAGGGCCTGCCAACACAGCAAAGTGACATAATTTTATTATACATAGTGTAAGGGTATGCAAACCAAGCCAACCAAAGCAAAATATTCTTGTTTGTTGCAGCTGTTGACTGTTATCCACTACATTAGAGAGAGACAGCAAAATTCATGACCTAACATTAGAATCCCATGCTTAAATTCATACCTTTACTCACCCAGTGAGGAGCTAGTGCGACAGGCTAAAGTCTGAAATTCTTTTACATATGAATCAGGATCCGAACATGCTTGTGGTAGGTTTTATAGGGCTGTCCTCGACTAAAGAAATGCTTAGTTGTCCATAGGGCTGGGAAAAAAATCGATTTGATTTAAAAATCGAGTTGGTAGGTCAAATCGACTCATATTTTCAAAAAATCGATTTTTTTTCAGTCCAAATACAGTATAAATAATTTGGATGTTTAACAATCTTTGTTGCACACTGCACAGTGACTTTTCAGTTGGAGAAAGGGTTTGCCTTTGCAATTTTGTTTATGTTGATGCACTTTAATTAAATACAATAAATATATATTTTTAAAATATATTTACAGTTCAGTTATTTTGTTTTAAATGGAAGGGGGTAAAAATCAAATCGAAAATCAAGTTTTTTTTTTATTATATATTTTTTTAGGAAAAAAACAACAACAAAAAAAAAAAAAAAAAAAAATTGCCCAGCTCTAGTTGTCCAACACCCACATTATTTTGTCTACTAGTTGGTTTAAATCGACAGATCTGTAAAAAATTTGTTTCTCCACAAAGAATAATGCAAAAGTAGGGATAAGGGCTGTTTTTTTTAGGCAGTTTGCAGATTATCTGTATCAGCGTTTCATTTGCCTGATAACCGATAAAGTTAAATAACTTAAAAAGTGCACAACGTTGGCGCCGCTACAGCTCTATGTCTGTCCCTCTGCTTCAGTTTCACTTACCACTGAGTCTGACATAATGTCCCACCCACAACACTAGCTGATTATCTTTTACGGTGCATTATGTTGAAAGTTTTTAACATAATAAGCATCTAAACAAAGTTTTGGGTTGCATTTTGTAACATTCGAAAATCTTAATTTTGATTTAAAGATTTTCATTTTCACTGTAAATGCATATTGCTTCCAAATATTGGTTATGCTGAGGTATGGTCATGGCCTTTGGGAGTAGTTTCCTCTTGATTATTAAACTAACAAGAGACTGTAAGCTAATCCTGTTTACTTATCGGCATACAGAGGTATTTCTTGAGTGCAGTGAGCAAACTGAGGAGGATATCAGGTGACAAACATGCACACATACAGCCCTCTGCCAGAGGAGCTTACAATGACTACCACAGGGTGAACAATGTAAGAGATTTGACACTGAATACTGGTTAAACAGATAGTGGCAGACTGTTACAGACCAGGGGCCCGTTTCAGGAAGGAGGTTTAATAAACTCTGAGGCCCTGTTTACATGTACATGGTTATTTTGAATTTCCCTTCGTTTGTGCCCTTTGTTTACACGCAAATGGAGAATTTGCCTCAGAATTTGCCTCAGAAAACGAGTCTTTCTAAAACCTCCGGCCAGAGTGGAGATTTTGGAAAACCTCATTTGCACGTTTGCATGTAAACTAAGACAAACGGAGGTTTAGGCAGCCGAGGAAGTGAGGAAGAGAAGAGAGGAAGTGATTCGTTGCTGTTGTTGCTATTTTCGGGATTCTGATTGGCTAACATGGGCTTGAGCTTCTTGTTACACTGCCACCTACAGGTTTGGCATGCTCTTGACGGCGTTGACGGCATATATACACGGGTACGTGTAAACAAACACTTTTCTGAAACAGGCAGCTGTGCACGATGTCATTTTTGAAAACGGAGAGGTTGAAATGTCCGTTTATGAAAATAGTCGGCCACGTGTAAACATAGCATGAGTCTAACCCTGAACTCTGAGTTGATTTAGCCTGAGATGGGAAACTGAGTTTTTGGTTCCAGCACAGCTGATTTGAGTTGGTTCAATCAATCAATCAATCAATCAATCAATCAATCAGGTTCACTCACAGTTAAGCACGTGCACCACCACAATAAAAAGGCAGCATGAATGGAGCCTTGATACTACGATTCACCATGGTAACAACCACAAACAAACTGGGCGGTGGAAATACTTTTGAACATGTATTTAGTTAAAAAAGCAACACAGCGGCGCTTGCAAAAAAGAGAGCATTTGCGTGGGATAAAATTGCTGCCAGAGTAAATGCGTACATTCCAATATGGTGTATTAATATATTTAATCATAAGTATAATATTACTGGTGAAATGGTATTGAACCTATAATTTATTTCATTTAGGTGCAATCCTGCGGGTTAAAAAGTCCTAGGCCTACTAATCCCATTCTGAGGCTTCAGCACCATCATTAACAGAATTATAATTCATAATTTTTTATTTCAAAAAGGGTTTACATCATTCACCTGCAATACTGTGGAACTCCTTTTTAATGGCTCTTACTGGTTTGTGTCCAGGGAACACTACAAAAATGTTTAAAAAAACGTTTGAGAGCGAGTCACACTCTTCTGACGGCGCTTTGCTATACAGTGGCTTTACTAATAGTCACTAAACCTGCTCTCTGAAACAGACCCCAGGCCAACAGAAAATAATATGTCAATATTTGCTGTTAAAGGGTAGGTTTATTTTTTTTCCAGTTCAAATGGAGGTCAACGATTGTTGACACTTTGACTTGTAGTCTGCAGAGTAATTTTGTAATACCTACAGTGCAATAGGAACTTTATTTCTTAATGCACACATACAATAGTCTGATTTAAACTATATCACCCTCAGTGTTACCACAAGATATGTTTTCTGCTACAACATATCAAGTCCTCAAACAAACAGCCTACATTTCAACAGCTGAGAATGTCAGTTGGGTAAATTAACATTTGACAAAAAGTGCAACGGACGAAAAATTTGTCTTGCTACCTTTCCACAAAAAGGATCTGATTCCTTTGACCAGATTGACATTTTGCACAGGCTACGGAAATCATTGTTATCGTATTGCTGGTGTGGGCGTAGACCAGGGGGCAAAGCAATATAGAAGACCAATCTGTGACTACTCCAGAGACTGCCATCTCATGCTGTATGACACAGCCATGCAAATTAAAAACCCACTCATAAACAAAAACAATAAATGGCATCTTGTGCCCACGGCTTTGTGATGGTAATGAGATGAGTGTACAGCAAGTGACCATAGCAACGACTGAGTACTTCTACACATCTGAGCATATTGCTGTTTGGGAAATTACCTAAGTCATTAAAAATGCTGGTAGCACATAGCCAAGCTTCATTTCTAAAAAAATAAAATAAAAATAAAAACGTAGGGACTGATGTCTTTCAATGAGTTCAATTCTCAAGATAGCCCATAAGCAAAAAAACTGCATGCATGCAAATAAAAAATAATGTATGCCGTGCACTGCATGGAGGAAGGCAAAGATGAGCCATGTCTATCATTCATATCACAACACTGACATACTAACTAAAGACTTCAGTGATGAGTGACATTAAGCAAGCAGTATGCCAACATGCTATAAGCCCACCATTCGGCCATTCCAACACCCAAAGCAGAGCAGGACACTGCTGCAGTCCCGACGGTTTGCTGGCCCCAACATGGCCCAGACGCTGCCTCAACTCTTCTGACAATTCAGAGGCTTAAATCCAGTATTCCTGTTTCTCTGGACACACCTCACTGAGGAACAAAAGGGAAGAGGAGGAGGTGGAGAAAAAAACTCAGCTTAGCTCATCAAGTAAAAGAAAGCAGCTTTAAGAGAGGTAAAGGAGGAAGAGGAAAAAGTCATTTTCTTCATAGCGGTCAGGGGAGTGGCAGACACTAGCTGCTCCGTGAAGCAGAAGAGACGGACTGAGCCAATAAGACGAGTCTTGAAATGCCTCGGCAGAGTGAAGCAGGTCTGCTTTCAGTCAGGTCTTCCGCAGACACACAAATGGACTCAAAGACATACATCAACAGACCACACACCCGGATATGCGAAACCTTTTTATCTTGTCCGTGTTTATGTCCAGCATCCATCACTGAGCAAGCAACCGTGACTGTGTGTGTTTGCATGTAAGAGACAGAGCAAGAGAGGGATAAAAATGAAGAGTGCATGCATATATGCATAAGAGAGAGAGAGAGAGAGAGAGAGAGAGAGAGAGAGAGAGAGAGAGAGAGAGAGAGAGAGAGAGAGAGAGAGAGAGAGAGAGAGAGAGAGAGAGAGATGGAGAGAGAGATAGAGAGAGAGAGATAGATAGAGAGATGGGGGGGAGAGAGAGAGAGAGAGAGAGAGATAGATAGATAGAGAGAGAGATGGGGGAGAGAGAGAGAGAGAGAGAGAGAGAGAGAGAGAGAGAGAGAGATTGAACAACATATATCTGGATCTTCTGCCTGACTCTACTTTTATCCTTTCTTATTCTGATAACTGATATTTACTGATGATTGTGAAAGCCTGATCTGGACCAATAGTGTTCTGACTGTGCCAACAACCAGCCCTATCTCCCCTCTAAATCTTACAGAATGGAATAGTCTTCTCAGTATAATCAAGAGTTTTGTGTCCCTCTTGATTTTTGTTGCTGTGAGAACGGGCGATAAAAAAAAAATGCATTATTCATCAAGAGCTGCACTTAACGTCCCCAACACTTTTCCACCACCAACACACACCCACACATAAAAACATAAAATTAACCTGCACAAAAACAGTTTTTTTTCCCCTGTACAATACCTAACCTAATTTGGTGATATTAATATGCCAATGGTGGTGGTTATTTGCTGTTGCAAAGTGGCTTATACAAGGCATTTAAAAGCAGTAATCATGACCAGTTTGACCCATATTAAAGCACAATTATAGTAGTTAGATAATTACATAAACCCAGCTCTAGCAAATTATGAGTGTATGAAATTGGCACAAAAAAAAGTAACCCTCAAAAAGTGGTTTTAAAAAGTGAAGTGTTACACAATTTGTATCTAAAGTAAATGTGCAGAGCTTCAACAAAGAAGGCCATTTGGGAATAAGGTACGCTTCACGGTTGCATGCCCTCTTGAGAAAATAAATGTAAACCAGAATGCAAGTGGTGAACATTGAATGTAAGTCCTTCTTTGTCCAGTTGGGAGCAGTGCAGACACACTCACCGATCACTGTAATCACTGTGTTCTGGAGGCGCTGCGACCCCCGCGAGCAATTGCTGCCATTAAAGTCAATGTTTGATAGTCCACCAGCCCAGAAGCGTGCGCGAAGCTGATCTCCTCTCCGCTCCGCTAAAGATACGTGCCAGGTCTATTTTCACGCGAGCAGCGGGCCGTTCAGACAGACGGACAGGAAGTTAAACAGCCAGACTATCCAGTCAATTTACCAACCCCCCGCCCCCCCGCCCAATATCGTTTATGTCTCCTTTACAACACCACGGATGAGATATTCATCTTGGAGGAAAAACATAATACGACATCACAGATCTCACAGACAACACCAGAAAAGAGAAGGCATGGAGTTTAATTGCAGGGGTGGAAGGTAGATACTAGCTCCATAAACACGCGATTGTTCTGTAAAGTACTTTTAGAGACAAGAAAATCTGCGAGTCGGGCAGCAAGACGCTCCGCCTCTGAGATGCTCCCGGTGTGGTATGGCGCGTTGCGGAGGATGGAATAAAACCGCAACGCAGTACAGAGTAAGGCAGGTGCTGCATTAGGCTTACTGAGGTTACTGTAGGTCACAATCCAGACATGACCCTGAAATACTCTCACACCATCGTTAATGGACTGGAGACCTGCGGTCGCTCACACTCAATTGCCAACACCCAGTAGCACTAACAAAACCACCCACAGCACCATTTGGTGGAGAAGCAGGCCTAATGAGAAGTCACAGGATAGTGATTGTTTTTTTGTTTTTTTATTTTATTTTAAAAAAGGTCCCATGACATGGTGCTCTTTGGATGCTTTCATATAGGCCTTAGTGACCCCCTAATACGGTATCTGGAGTCTCTTTCCCGAAATTCATCCATGGTGCAAAATTACAGCCACTAGAGCCAGTCCCACAATGAGCTTTCCTTAGTATGTGCCATTTCTGTGTCTGTAGCTATTGAGGAGGAGAGAGGCAGAGCAGGATACCCAGGGCTCTGTTTACACCTATCGCCATTTCTAGCCACTGGGGGACCATAGGCAGGCTGGGGGAACGCATATTAAATGTTAAAAAACCGCAAAGTGAAATTTTCATGCCATGGGACCTTTAAGGGTGGAACACTTGCTTACGTGTTTTCTTGTGGAAAACGTAAGCAAGGAACATTACATAATTCACATTAATTGTGCTCTGGTAAAATAATCAAGTCAGAAATTAAGTGGGGACAAAGGGCAAAAATCGCCACCAAGATTTTGAAAAATGTATTTTATATTTACCAGTTTATTATTAAGCCATTATTTCATTTTCAATCAATTCCTTTAATTTCCATTTCCGTCTGTAAAATACACTCACACACTAATAACGCAGTTACGTATAAACGCACTGATAATAGCAATAGTATGCTTTTGATTTACTCATGTTGGCACAAGGTGGTAATTAATGTATGTATTTTTTTTAGACAGTTTTTTTCCCCCCACCAAAATAGCCAAATTACACACCTTATAGAACTTTAATTCACCAGATTTAACTGTAGTACAAACACACTGGCTGATATTAACCAAGTTTATGTACCTTCTGTGGAGCCGAACACTGTATAAGCATATCAATGAAATCTAAATAAAACTAAACAAATGGTTTATTAATATTTAGAGCATACTAACTCAAACTAAACTAACTACAACAGCTGGTTTTGGACAGATCAAGGCATTAAATGTTGCACAGAACTTCACTCGTAAGCCATGACAACATATGTGTGCTTTGCACACTTTATGCACGTTTATGTTAACTTGATGTCATTGCAGAGTGAGCAGCTGCCTGGCATCTGATAACAGGGGATACCCCCACCCCACCCCCTCACTCCACAGATTCCTCACATAGAATACCAGGGGTGAAGGCCTGTGTCTGTGTGTGTCCAAATCCCTGTCCTGCCACACCCAGCTCACTGAACAAAAAAGATAACCGTCTGTTCTGAAAATCACCATGACCCAAAATTGAACCTAAATACCTGAAAGCAATGCAGCAAAGCACTGTTCAGTGGGCGATAAGGTAAGCCAAAAAATAAGTCAAATATTTATTGTAGCCTAAGAAACTGGCACGATATGGAATAAGAACATTTGTTCTCATTCTTGACAAACCCCTAAGCCCAACCGGAACTGGATTCAGGCACACACTGAGCATCTTTAGTATTCAGTTATTTATCAGGGTAATGCAACCGGCTTGCTTGCATTTCGGCAAAATTCCCATGAGTAACTTTATCACAAGGTGCAAAAAGGAGTCAGCGAGAAAGACCCAGATAATCTATGAAGACAGAGAAACTCGTTCCACTCACCTTGTGCAGCTCTATTGACTCAATCCACTGGAGTCGGTGCTCGGGATCTTCAGCTCGGATGTACCAAACGCTGTCGTTGACGCTGATGTCAAAACGACACTCGTCAAACTCATGAGGCTACAAAAGAGAGAAGAGAGAGCTTATTCATAGGCAGAGCACATGTATCATGTCAGGAAACACAATCACCAAAATTAAATATCTGTATTTGAAACCAAAACACAAAATCTCAATGTAACATTTCACTTCAATCGAATATTTGAGGGATCAGAGCAAAATCCCACTATAATGCCTGTGAGTAGGGCTGGGCGATATATCGATATTATATAGATATCGTGATATGAGACTAGATATCGTCTTAGATTTTGGATATCGTAATATCGTGATATGACCATAAGTGTCTTTTCCTGGTTTTAAAGGCTGCATTACAGTAAAGTGATGTTGTAACTGTTCTATTATTTGCCTTTACCCACTTAGTCATTATATCCAAATTACTGATGATTATTTATCAAAAATCTAAGTGTGAAGATATTTTGTATAGATATATATAACCTGTTTATTATTTATTCATTTGATTTTGCAACTGTTCACTGAAATAGTCTGTTTCTATGAAACTACTTGTGACATGTTATATTTGGCTTTGACTTTGACTGAACTGCTCTCAGTTTGTGGAAAAGAAATATCGGGATATATATCGTATATCGATATTCAGCCAAAATATATTGGGATATGACTTTTGGTCCATATCGCCCAGCCCTACCTGTGAGGTCTGTTTATGACACTGACGGACTAGCGATGACACATTGTGGACACACATGGATTCCATCAGTCTTAGAAAAGCCTCTGCCACACAATAAACAGGAATTTTAATTAGAAACTGATGTCTTCTGTCTGCAGGCGCAACCCTAAACGACTGCAGCAGAGCTGTGCAAAAAACAGATATTCTTTCAGCATGCCTTTCGCCTGAACCTGGTTCGTCATAACTTTTCCTTCAACTATTAGGCCAAATCTTTCAACTATTTCACTCCCCCATTCTACAATGCACCCCACCCAGCTCCAACCACTAGGCACCTTAACACGTGTACCAAAGAATTCCCGTTTCCTCTGAGATTGGAATTTGACCACTGCACTCAGCTGAAGAGAGCTCTGTTCTGCAAAGGCTCCTAATAAGAAATACGACACAGTGGACTCAAATCTCTTTCCCGTTTTGCTCCTTACTAGAACCAAGACCACAGCTGCTCGGTCAGCTGACATAACATCATGTTGCCCAAGTTTGATTAGATTTGCTGAATGACGCTCATGTGCTGGTTTCTTCACTGCCGCGGACAACAGCAACATACACTACAACTCAGAACACACGGTCTTTACACTTTAACACTAATAATACATTTCATAAGCTGCATATCTGGGATGCTGACAGGGTTGAGTGTTTTTCTCTGACCCTTAAAATGCTTTCTATTACAGTCAAAGACAAGCTCAGAGCAAAAGGTTTCCCCTCAGGGACAGAGGTAAGATCAGAAATGCCCTCCAGCTTCTTAATTTCAGCATAAAAGGAGGGGTGTGCAATAGTAAGCTCAAGTGCATCCAGCCATCATGCTATTACTGGTTAGAGAATTCCAGTCTATCTTACTGTGCTGTATCAGACACGGCCCATAAACCTCTGCTTTACAACCCAGTTTATATATCTTTCTTTCTGCCTGGAACAATCTCCTTCCCCTTGCGTAAGCACTACTGAATATCCTTAGGGCAATGGCTTTTTTTTTGTGTGTATAAGACTGTGGCATCTTCAGTGTTAGAAAATAGAAGATTATCATTTAAACACTGATTACCTCCTCACAAAAGAGGCATCTAAGATCCAAGGTTTTTCTTCTATGGTTGCCTGTAAACTAGTGTGTTAGAATTTTTTTTTTTTGCATTTTAATTAAAATCATTTTTTACACTTGTTATTTATGCCCGACACCCCTCCTGGAGTATAGACCGTCGACAAGGGAATATAAACACAAGTTTGCTTTGTACAAAAATACATAATTGACAGGAAAACACTAATGCACTGACAAGCGTTTAATCTGATGCAAATTTTGGATAATGGATCTGGGCCTATGATAGGAATTTCCAGACAGTTACATTTCCTGCACATTTTGCTTCAGTATGAGGAAAGCCTAGTGTGTTTGCAGACACACAGTGTGTAACCGACTGATATTAGGCAAGAAGAGAGGCAGAGGCATGTTTCTGCATTCCTGAGTCCTCATACCATGGTCTCCCTGAGACAGCACTGGCTTTATTTAGGAAGAGGGGAGAGGCACTAAGAAGTGACAGTGTGGGTCATACTACTCTAATTATTAGTGAGCATGTGTGATTAAACTGTGTACACTCTTGCTGTAGTTAGCCTGCTATAACACAATTACAAAATGCTCTGAATGTCTTGTGGAATTCCATTCATGTCTGCACAAACAAGAATTGGCATAATGCTCACTCAAATGACTCAACTATCCATAATCTCGTGTGGTGGTTTTAATCCAGTTTTGAGTCATATAATCCTATTGCACAAATCACAGTAAAACCATTTGTTTGGCCTCTGTACTTGATAACGGTATGCTGAGAAAGAACAGTGAATATTTAACCAGGGTGTGGGGTTATCTCACCAATAATAGGGCCTGCATCGGGAGAATACAGGTCTGATCTCTGGAGTGTGTGGTCAAAACTATCTTTTTAACAGTAGGGAACACCAATTTCAAATAGCTGATGCCATAACTGCCATGGAGGAATAGGCACGAGAGGGTTCTCAAAATACTGCTGGAGCAAGAACGCCTCGGTCTGCTAACAGCCTCATTACTAGTTAATGTTTACCTTTCTATCTTTGACAACATGGATTGGAGGAATTAAAGTTCAACTCCATGCTAATGACAGGGTGGACAGGATCAAAACATTGAGACCTGCCAGAGAGGTAACCCTACTCCCAAGAGTACTGACGCAGAAAATTAGACCTTTCATGGTCGCCCATCTTATGAGCCCTTTTTCATGAAATGTTGGACAGGTGCTAAGATCATTCTTATTTCTCTTTGAGTAAAGGACAGCAGCAGAGTGATGTTACACTTACTGTGATAACAGCCTTGCTGAGGCATAAAGACCCTCTGCAGCCGTATTCCCGTTCATCCTCCGACTTGTAGTAGCTCAAAGTATTGTTTTTCAACACGACCCATCGGTCCTGCCACCCGTGGATGTAATTAGTCCACTGTAAACACACACAAGATGTACAAGAAAACAGTTAGCTGAACTATGCATGGACGATGTGTAACGTTATGCTGGAATTAATTCAGCTGTTGCAGCTCATTAGTAATGCTCACAGACTAGTAGTGTGTGATCAAGGCACCTAAACAAGAAGTTATTTCTGTAGCATAAAACACTGTAATATTCAAACTGGTTTAGCGTTACCTACCTTGCTTAAGACGCCTCCGAACTCCACAGGCTTCCCGGATTCCGGATCCACATCCTCATCGGAACCGGACGATGAACTCTTTTCGGACATTTAAATCCAAGCTTTAAAGACAAGGTGAACCTAAATTTATTGACAGAACCACGTAGTTAGCTGCCCGCTAGCTGCTGAATTAGCTAGTTATAAATTCAAACGCGTCACAGACAAACCTGCTGACAGCTTCTTAAACTTAGACTTAACGTCAGGGAAATATGTTACCGTTAATTAGCTAGCTAGGCATTAACTGAGCGCATCAAACATAATCCGAATAGCGTAATTAATCTTCCGTCGGTTGACAAACCCAGCTAGCTTGTTTTGACGCAAGCTATTCTGGAGGTGAGTCTCAACTTCTCGGTTTTGCGGGCTTTGTTTTGAAACTGGCGTCGAATACTAATGAGACTAGCTAGTTAGCTAGCGCTAGCTGTCAAACCACGCCACTTGCTAACATTAACTTAACTAGCAACTTGTGACTGTTGTCGTTAACTATTTTAGCTGCAGTCGATAAGCTACTCAAAAGAGTGATCAATAAGGGAGGCCTTCGTGTTAACCCTGTACCTCAACTTCACGCTACAAATGTGGAGCAACGGTCTGTGTGGCTGCTGTAGTTCCGCAGTTTAGTTAGCTAGTAGAGGACTGACCATGGGACTGACTATAGCTTGTCTTCTTTCAGGTCGGGGGAGGCGCTGCAGCCACGCTTTACTGTGTACAGAGAGCGGCGTCAAGTTATAAATTATAAGTCATGGAGACTCAATCACAGTGACACCGGAAGTCACACACATTTGCCTTCACATTAAAATAATTACTTTTTTTCATATAGTTGCAATGTGATCTCTTTTTTTAATTTTATTTATTAAATATGAATCACTTATTTGATAAATTATGTCATTTGAATTTTTTTTATAATTGAATGTATTATATAAATATAATTGTATTTATTTAAAGAAGTAAACAGGCTTAAAGTCTGGACATTTCCGGGGATGACGCATGTATGCGGAAGTGCCGCCAAATCCGTAGTACGGTTTTCATAACATGTACAGACCATAGAAAGTATACAGACATGAACGCTTGAGACGTCAGACAGCTGAGCGATTTTAATTCAGCGTGATTGATCCTGTTCATTCAGAGTAAAAAAGGTAAGTTTCTGAGTTAATGTTGGTTATCTGATCTAGCTAGAAAAGGTAACATTGCATACATCATACTTGGATACATAACGTTATAGTTACCACATCTTACAGGGTTGTTGTCAACTAACTTTAGAACAGAGTTGAGATCGTAATAAATTAGACAGTACTGCCAAAAAACAAATAAACGACTGTTTCCCCATCAAGGATCCATTCTTCAGGATGGAGAATGGGGTTGATAACTCCAAAGGAGAGGGCTTCCTTTCTAGGATGGCCCTCAATGACAACAAGGCTGGTATGGAGGGTCTTGACAGGGACAAAATCAACAAGATCATCATGGAGTCATCCAAGGTAACGTTAGACACTAACAGCTCATAGACTTACCATACCAATAATCTTCCATACATAAGAATCATAAATGTGATCGGTCCGGTTTTACCCGCTGTATCTAGCCTTGTGTGAAAGTCCCATATCATCAGTGTAATGACATACAGTCCTAAAAATAATAGATGTGCTATTGTAGCTTTTCATTATAGCTGTGCTACAGAATCTGTAACTCTTTATTGTCCTTGTCGTTTCTCTGCAGGGATCTAGGTTTTATGAGAATGAGCTGAAGAGAGAGCAGCAGGTGAACCAGCGCATTGAGAAAATGATGCTACAAAAGGCACAGATCACAGAACAACAGTTAAAGAAAGCACATGCTGAGGTAAGAAAAACACATGGATTTAACTGGATGAAGTTGGCATCTGTTTCTTTTTGTCAGAGGTCAATCAAAAAGAAATGCAGACAAATGTGATGTGCTATTGAACAAAAAACAAAAACAGCTACATCATAAATATCACGCTATTTAAGTGTTTTTCATCAAATCTCTCTTCATAGGTAGAGAGGATGGCCACCGAGCTGGAGAGAAGTCGTGATCTCAGCCGTGTGATTGTACATGTGGACATGGATGCTTTCTACGCTGCTGTGGAGATAAGAGACTGTCCTGAGCTGAAGGACAAGCCCATGGCTGTAGGATCCATGAGCATGCTGGTGGGTTAAAACACGTTCGGGGAAATGGACACAATATGATAGTAACTTCTTAGATAAATAAATAGTGGAGCGTGGCCGGGTTGGATCAGTGGTAGAGCAGGCGCACATATACTGAGAGGTTTATGCCTCGATGCAGAGGTCCAAGGTTCGATTCCGACCTGTTGACAATTTCCTGCATGTCTTCTCCCTCTCTCTCCCCTTTCTCACCTAGCTGTCCTGTCAAAAATTAAAGGCAGAAAAGCCCCCCAAAAAATGGGGTTTGCCCACATAACACTTTAACTCAAAGAAGACATAGAAAAAAAAAGAAAAGTAATATGATTTTAGTATTAATAACATTTTTGTGCTTGTATTAATGTTTTTATTAATGTTTTGTAAGGTGTCCTTGGGCGTCTTGAAAGGCGCAACAAATTATTATTATTATTATTATTATTATTATTATTATTAAAATATTTATCACATTGTTGTGAATCTCCTAACCATGATTCTCACAGTATAATATAATGCAGCCAGCGATACCACATTTTCTCAAATTACAGTGTAGGAATAACTCTTCATAAGCATATTTTATATATTACTAAATTGAATGCACTGTACATTACTGTCAATTTAGAAAGAATGGGTATTTAAACCAATGTCAATGTAATATGAATGGCAAGACAAATTCAAAGTGTTTTATTTCAATCTCACCCTTTCTCTTTCAGTCAACATCTAACTACCACGCCAGGAAGTACGGGGTCCGAGCTGCCATGCCTGGCTTCATTGCAAAGAAACTCTGCCCCAACTTAGTTATTGTTCCAACCAACTTCGCTAAATACAGAGCTGTGAGTGGTGAGGTAAGATTGATGGCAACACACACACACACACACGCGCATGCACACGCACACAGAAATACATGTAGAATTTTGCTTTAAAAAAATAAATGCTATGCAGCCGTTTTGTCGCTACTTGCTTAAACTAACAGGTTCTCATGCATTTGTGTCTTTCTGTTAGGTCCGGGAGATTTTTGCAGAGTATGACCCTCATTTCCAGCCAGTGAGCCTGGATGAAGCCTATCTGGATTTTACAGACCACCTGGAACAGAGGCAGAGCTGGCCAGAATCCTTGCGTACACATCGCTTCCACGCCAGCAGCGCCGCTACAGGCAGGACTTACTTTTACAGAAATGTTGTATGATTGTATGGTGTGGTGTGTTGTTTTTTTGTAACTGCAACTGTTGCCACATTTACTGTAGACATGACAACATAACAGGGAACATTTCTCTTATATGATCAAAGTTTCATACAATAGAAGTATGTCAGATTTTGGTGTGAAGTCCGTTCTTTTCTGTAAAGGTGAAGGGCAGATTAAGCTTCCCCAGGAGGCAGTGCCAGAGGAGAAAGACCTCTCTCCGGTCCTGTTTGACAACAGCCCGAGCTCCTCTCCCTGCTTGTCGGGCTCTGAAGGTGTTGGTGCTGCTGGTGGTGCCTTCGAGGTGTTTGGGACGTCTGTTGACGAGGCTGTGAGAGAGATGCGCTTCCGCATTGAGCAGAAGACCATGCTGACTGCCAGTGCAGGTGAGCGGAAAACCACTCTGACGTGATTAAAGAAACCCTATCCTTTTTTTGTCTTGCTATTGTTAAACGTTTTGCTTTTATTTGAGTTTCACAGGAGAATTATAACAGTCATAGAACATAGGGTTTCACTTCTCTGGCATCTTTGTTTTCCACCCTCTCCCTCCTCCCTACTTCCTGAATAAGAAATATGAGGGGACAGGCAACTCATTTATTCTTTGCAATAACACACAGCTCAACAATAATAATAATAATAATAATAAAAGTCTTTCCTGCACATTTTTTTAATAGAATTATGATCAAGATTATGTGTATGTTTTGCCAGCCATTTATTTACAAACACACTATTCAATTCCGCTATTCACTTTTCTAGGAATTGCTCCAAACACGATGCTTGCCAAGGTGTGCAGTGACAAGAACAAGCCCAACGGCCAATGCAGACTCCCCTCCACTAGAGAGGCAGTCATGGACTTCGTCCAGAATCTCCCAGTTCGCAAAGTACGGCCCACAAACTAAAACATAAACAGAGAGTCTCGTTGTGTAGTTGGTGAATAATTATGGAAAGACGTTAGAACGTAATCCTGTGTTTTTGTATTATTAAAGGCTGACAGATGGAGTGTAAAGTTACTAATGATGTGCTGCAGAAAGGGGATAATGGGTGAAAGAAAATCTGTATCAATTGTTAAGGAGTAAAAATGTGTTTGTGTATCCTTTTAGGTTTCTGGCATAGGGAAGGTGAGTGAGAAGATGCTAAATGCTCTGGGCATCAGTAGCTGTTCTCATCTTGGCCAGCAGATGGAGTTGCTGTCGTTGTTGTTCTCGGAGACAGCCTGGCATCATCTTCTGCAGGTTTCCCTGGGTCTGGGCTCTACATTTATACATAGGTACTTCACTGTATGTTTAATAAAACTCAACACAACTGATTTAAAAAAGAAAAGAGTCCAGTTCAGAGAGAGGAGATAATACTCACTGTCTTTGCTTTTAAACAGACATGAAGAAAGAAAAAGCATGAGTACAGAAAGGTATGGTTTTAATAAGGCATAAATAGACACTGACACAGCTGAATTGATTTTCTTTGTGTCCATCCTCTTAAGTCTCCCTTATTTCCTCTCTGTCCCACTCTTTCTGACACTATAGGACATTTAAAGAACTGAGTAAAGTTGAGGAGCAGTTGTCTTTATGCAGGGAGCTCTGTGAAGACTTGGCAGAAGACATGAAGAAAGAAGGTCTAAAGGTAGTGAAAGAGGGTTGCTTTATTTATTTTGCAACATGAACATACGCCTGCGCATATCTTATGAATAAGTAGCTTGTCCTTTGCTACCTGTCCTGGTTACATCAACCACATACAAGTTTATACTCAGTTTTTTATTTATTTATACATGCTAAGACATTTCTTGGATAGGGCTGGGCAATATGTCGATATTATATCGATATCGTAATATGAGACTAGATATCGTCGTAGATTTTGGATATCGTAAAATTGTAATATATTAAGTGTGGTTTTGAAGGCTGCATTAGAGTAAAGTGATGTAATTTTCTGAACTCAACATACTGTTCTAGCTGTTCTATTATTTGCCCTTACACACTTTGTCATTAAATCAACATTTCTGATGATTATTTAACAAAAATGTAATTGTGTAAATAATATTTTGTTAAAGCACCAATTGTCAATCCTACAATACCATCGCAATATCGATATTGAGGTATTTGGTCAAGAATATTGTGATATTTGATTTTATCCATATCGCCCAGCCCTATTCTGGGATGAATATTGCGTTAACACTCTATGTGATAGTCTGAGCAAAGAGAAGCGAAATAAAGCAAGAACTGGAGCTATACAGAACTTGACAAAAATGGATGAAGAGAAAGAGAGACAAAAAAGAACTACTGTCCTATTCTTGGCCTCCTTACAATCACCCTAACTCCAAACATAATCTCATACAATTACCTCAACCTGTCCATTCCTTTTGGAATCGATAGAGAAAGGTCTGGATGGCTTGGCACGACCATCACCCCCCTGCCTGGGTCCTGATGTGGCCTTGATAGCTGGAGGAAATGGAGGGCCATTAAGGAGACAGCAGGGGCTACTATCAGCCTTGGAAATGTCTCCCTGGGAGATGATCACATTACTATGAAAGCGCTTTGTGGCGTGTTACTCACAGAATGCATTCTGATGAATCAATCAGTGATGTGACAGATTATACAGATTTCCATCTCTCGTCTATTTATGGCCCTTCCACACAGTATCATTGATTACGCTTATAATTAAGATATTGATAGACAGCAGACAGAAATGACCTTATCTGCTTTCCATAATATGAATTCAACTTTGTATCTTCTTTATTTTCCTAAAGGGTAAAACAGTAACACTGAAGCTTAAGAACGTGAACTTTGAGGTAAAAACCAGGGCGCTGACGCTGCTGTATGCTGTTGCCACAGTGGATGAGATCTTTGCTGTTGCTAAGGACCTACTGAAAACGGAAATCGACAATGAAAGCCCCCAGCCACTCAGATTGAGGCTCATGGGTAATTAGATATAGCAATATAACTTGCATATCAGTAACCATCTTGAAATAAATCTAAATGATCTGTGACACACTGCATGTGGAAATAATAACACAATTGGCATTCATTTTGAAGTTTTCTCCCGATAATTTGTTTTTGTGCTCGTAGGTGTTAGAATCTCCGCCTTTGTCAGTTTGGATGATAAAAAGCCCCTGCAGAGGAGCATCATTGGCTTTCTTCAGCCAGGCAAGACAGACTCTAGTGGCTCTTCCCAAGGAATTAATCAAAAGCTTGATAAAGCTAAAACTGGGCCCCTTGCTTGTCTTCCACTGGCGCAGAAGTGCCAGAGACAAGAGGAAGTTCCCTGGGGGAGTAAGCAGAGGGGGTTAGAGGGGGGCCAAACTGGTGATCAACCCAAACAGTCTTTCTTCCAAAGGGCTCATGCCAAGAGACTGCAACTCCAGGCAGCGAATGCAAGCACACAAGAGGAAGGACTTGGGGAGAATGCTTTTGTGATTACTTCCACAGACACTTGTGCTCAAAAGGGTGTAGAGTCATCAACAACCGCAAACAAGAGTAACTGTACAGCATCAGATCTCTCAGAAAATGACTTTGTCTCCCCCGTAGAGGCCCATGCATCCACATCAGACTGTGGCGCCACAGTGTCGGAGAGCCTCACCTGTCCGGTGTGTTTTAGGCAGGTGGAGACGACTAATTTGAATGTCTTCAACAGACATATAGACCAGTGTCTCAGTGAGGCCTCTATAAAGCCAAACCAATGCACAGTTTCTGACACAGAGTCAGATCTGGACCTAGAGAATCATCAGAAAGAATGTGAAGAGGTAGAGTCTAACGGAGTTGATCCTCAGGAAGACCAACACAGCTTGGAAAACGATTCTCTTCAAACTGTTTTGTTGATCAATGGTGACAACAAAACGGCGACCTCGAGCCAGCCTCAGTCACATAATGATAAAGGCCCCATCCTCATCTGCCCGGTATGTCAGCTGTCCCAGGATAGTGATGACCTCACTATCTTCAACCACCACGTTGACCTCTGTCTGAACCAGGAGGTCCTACATGAGCTGGGCGGGCAGACATTGTCTCCCATAAATCCACCTTCAGTTATAAATAGCAAGGCCTTAGGTGAGTGTGTGTGTGTGTGTGTGTGTACTGAATGAGTTTGTTCAACACTTCTATACTAAACAGGAACCACATTCTGTGCACTTTGTTTTTTAAATTATCTTATTTTATTTTTCACATGAAAATCGTATGAGATACCATTTCAGTGCAGTGTTCTCATTTAGGATCCCAGTGGCCTGAGGGTAGAAGCTCCTCCTGAGCCTCTCAGTGCTGGCCTGGTGTATCCGGTACCTTTTTTTGCAGCGCCTTCTCCTAGCCTTTTTTTTGTTTTGTTTTTTGTTTTTAGAGCTTTTTAGCTGAAAAAACAACACTATGAGAACGGTGAGAGTGAACCAAAGAGCTGCAGATACATTATTATAAATATTATCAGTTCTACTTTTTAATTATTCATTTAGTTTGTTGTGTACTTTGGGGTTCCAGGTATGTCAGTGTTTCCTGCATGAGAATGTGTCTATCTCTTCTGACAACGGATACGATCGCCTATAAACTGTGGCTGTGTGACATCTTTGGAGTTAACAGAAGGAATGTCTATTTCGGAGGAAGTCAGTGACCTATGACCTTGTTATTTACTGAAAGTGACATTGTGTGAGAAGTTTGAATCGATTCCTACAGAGAAAAGACATCTCATTTCAGCCCATGGGGCTTCCTTTGCCCTGGTCTTGGAAACTGCTAAATCACTTTCTCACCTATTCATTTCCTACAATGAACTGCACCTCGGTTTCCTCTTAAACAAGCCTGCCTCAGAAATTGCACTCTTTATATCCCTGAGCAGGTGCTGCAATTGTGTGCCTCCTCGGTGGATGTCATTTTTTTTTGGTCAGAGTAGGTTTTTTTTTTTTTTTTTCTATCCATGTTCATTAGTGTCCGTTTCTGTCCGCAGACAGAGGCCGTCTCCTGCCAACGCAAGCAAGTAAAGGCAAAACCAAAAGGTGGAACTGCTCAATTACAGATTGTTGCATGTGATCTCTTCATATTCCATGTACTGCAGGTGAAGTAATAACAAGGATTTTTTTTTTAATGACTTTTAGACGGGACTCGCCTTCCTCTCCTCCTTCTAAGAAGGCTAAAGGCCTCGGTCCTCGCAACACCATCGACAAGTTCTTCAGGTGACGAAGAATGTCTATCCTCATCTAGAGGAACTGAGAAAGAGTTCTTCAGGAATTAAACACCTCCTCTCCTGTTCCATGGGTTTTCAATGCACACAAAGCCATATTCAATTTTTCTCTTCCGGTATCTGTAATTGAAAACGCTGATATAAGAAGCTAAGGATTTGCACTAATATGTCTTATTTGTTTTTTATGAACCTTGCACTAGACAAGAAACTAAAGATGACAAAAGACAAATTCTGTTTTAAATCTGGCAAATGAATGGACATACTGTATGTATGCCAGTGTGTCATTGGATCACAAGGGTATTTATTACATGCTGAAGTGCCACTGTTAGTTTTTTAATTTATCTTCAAGTTATTTTATTAAGTAATTGTATTTATTGTGTTTTCCAATGACCGTACTGTATACGTTTAATAATGAAGATAAGAGCAGCCATCTATCGTGTAAATCAAAGTTGAAATAAATTATTATTCTGCTGAAATTTCACTTGATTTCACTTGTGTGTGTTGACATTTTTATAATAAATTACCATCCATTCTATATTAAAGCGTTGGCTTACTGAAAAAAACACATCATTGGTTTGAAGTAAGTTTTTGACTGAAGTGCTGCTGGTTTAAGTCCTGAATCAAATTAGAAAAGCTCCAGCAGGTGCACAGTGACCAGCTGCAAAAGACTAATGCCTCAGGTAGTGTGAATGTGAACATTGCTCCTAAAGAACATGTGTAACTGGCCAAACAAGTTAAACTGCTATTATTATTATCGGGCCTTATGTTAATCTTTTGTAAACATTGCACTTCGTTCACAGACATTGGAGTTAAAAACACTTGGTATAACATACTTAAGCCATTATATAGTCATGCCACGTACTAGCCATGTAACACAGGTTGCTTATGACTTGTTAAATATTATCAGCAGTCTCTTAAGGGTGTGAGCTGGTAGAGTAAACACAGATCAGCCCTCCAGCATTAAGAAAAATAGGAGTATGCTTCCACTTGAAGACTTGCCGTTGTGTATTTGAAGACAGGAACTATACATGAAACTGGATAAAACTGGATTTTCTCATCTTCTGTTGGATCAGTTTCCTCAGGTATTGCTTTCAGTACCATCCATTGGACAGTTAAATTACATCAAGCCTGTCTTGGTCACACAAAGAGGTCATTTAAAGAGCCTCCCGATGGAGAGAAGAGCTTTGGCTTTGAGGGAGATGATCAAGAAGCATCGTCCTAAGACAGAGAATTTGGACCCTCGAAAGTGGATGAGACAGGAGACTGTGAGGGGCTTTGCTGACTTTATACTGAACAAGGACTCTGACAAAGAAACCGACAACAGCTTTGACAACAAAGAGATGTGTGAGTATGCAAGTGCAACAAAATGTGGGACATACATAAAAGACTGGCTTTATAACAGACAGAATATAACAATGATAGATTATGGCGCAAATGTTAAAGTTTCTCTTGTTCAGGACTGTGCCCTCAAATTTATATTGGTGTAAGCTGGAGTTATTCATTGTAGTAGCAAGACTGTATGCCCGCCTTCTTCACTAGAATCACACTATTTGCCCAAGGCTGAAACCAAGGCGATCCCCTCCACAGCACGTAAAACAGATGCACACTCAATTCAGTTGACCTTACAGTATGTTCCTGCTGAGGTTTTGACTCAAATGCCATTGCAAATTCTTACACATTACGTGATTGTGTATTAAGCCTAGTACATGCTGTTATGTTTATTAAATAATATATGAAAGAAGCCATAAAGCCTTCCTGTCTGCTGTGTTGTGCAGTGTTGGATGCAGAGAAGCAGTTTATGGAAGCAGCTAAGAGCAATGATGTGGAGACCATGAAGACTCTTGGAAAAGGGCTGAATATCAATGCAAAGAATGTGGTGGGTCTAAATAGACAAACCTTCTATCTGCATCTCAGTATGCAGATAGCATCGCATAATACTACACAAACTGTCTGAAAGGCTAGTCATTTCTTGTATTTTGTAATCACCTTTATTAAATGCAATATACTGATGATGTTGTTTGCCTCAGGATAACAGGACTGCCCTTCACTATGCAGTAGCTGGCAAAAACAAGGAAGCTGTGCAGCTTCTTCTGCAGCGGAGGGTCAAGGTGGACCAAAAAGACAAGGTGAGAGGGCTTTGAAATGTCCTGCATCTGAAAACGTGCCACTGACAATAGCTTATGTAATATTCTGAAGTAATCACGACTTCCTATTTTGCGTTCTGTGTCTGACAGTACGGTGTGGCACCCATTCATTTGGCTGCCTGGTTTGGCAGCTTGGAGATCCTGAAATTATTAGTGCAGGCTGGGGCTGAACAGAAGGTTGAGAACACGGTAAAGAAGCAAGAAGACATTTGTTCTACTGTTTCTCAGTAACTGACAAAGAAAAATATCCAGAAGTTGGGCAATTTGTCTTTTTATTTTGTGCAACATTTCAAAATAAAAATAAATCATGTTTATTTCCCTGGATTTTGAAGCTAACATTTGTATGCGTGTCTTGTTACAAACCTCAGCCCAGATGTTCTTGTTGTATATCCTTTTGTTTCCTAATTCAACTCAAGTTACATTTCTTCTAATGTACACTGCTTGATTAAACATGAACTTGCTTATTTCAACCTCAGCAAGGACTGAACATCATGCACTGTGCTGCTATTAACAACCACACTGAAATTATAGAGTATATAATGAATGACCTGCAGATGAAAGAACTCGACAAAGATGACCAGGTATCTACTTAACACTACTTTTTAATAAAGTAAATCAGCTGCATAATTAACTTTCTTTAGTTATTTTGGACTACCAAAGTACATGCAGAAAATGGTTGTTTGTACCTCAATTATTATATTTCAGTCAGGACACCGGGCATTTGCATTGGCAGCAGAGCACGGGTGTGTTGAAATGATGGATATGCTGACTAGGCCATACAACATGGACACCATGAAGCCCAACAAGGTGTGTGTGGACTTTAAGTGTTTTTGATTTGTGTGTTACACCTGCAATGAAACTCAACACTCTTTGATGCCAGTTGTTTGCCTCCCTCCCTTCTGCCAGCGCGGGGAAACGCCCCTGCACTTAGCTGCCAGGAACGGCCACTTGGATGCCGTCCAATCGCTGCTGCAGAGCTTTGATACTCAGGATGAAGTCAATATGGTAGACAATCAGTGTAAACATCCTCTCTATCATGGTCTAGTTTGTGACAGTGTGTGCTCAGTGGCTAATCCATTGCTTGTTGGTGGCTCCACTTTGGATTAATTAAGATGTATCAAACATGTACTATTATATAACAAAGCAAACTGTGTTCTGGCTTGAATTTGAGCTCTTATTTGATAAGATTTTACTTGGTGCTTCTGGTCAAAAATTCTTCTAAGTGGGGCTGGAGTTTATTGATGGATATCATCTGAATTACCGGTTATTAATGAATGTTATTAATTTAATGTTTAAAAGACTTAAAACCAATATAAAAAATAGATGTGTGAATGGCTATGAAGTTACTGATGCCCATCCAAGTTCTTTCAGGTGGTTTATTTCTGATTTGTAGTTGGTTATATGCCTGGAACCATTATTCAAATTTTAAGTAAGATTTTAAATTGTGGTCGACCTGAGAATAATTTTCTGCTTCTGTTGTGGGAAACTAGCATCACTACTGTTGTTTTTTTGTCTGCGTTGCAGGATGGCGAGACAGCTCTGTACCAGGCTGCTGACAACGGTCAGGAAGCATGTGTCCTGACCCTGCTGGAGGCTGGCTGTGACCCCAACATTCTTACAACAGTACAATAGGCCACTATACTGACTTTAACATTGAAATGACTGATTCATTAATTACATTTAATTTATACTTTTTAATTGATCACCAGTGGGGGAATTACAATGTTTTCACTCTGTTGTTAGAACACACAGGCCTGAAATACATATACGCATTAGAATGCATTCCTGTAAAATGTTTTATGGTTAATCCTATAGGCAGCATCAAAGTTTACGTGGTAAATATGTTTTTTGTACTACTAGTAGAGCTAAAGCTAAACCTCCCTCTCTTAAAGGCCAAATGCAGTGCTCTCCATCCAGTTGCAGAAAAAGGAGACGCCGCTCTTGTCCAACTCCTCTTAGATCACAGAGCCCATACGGACTTCCAGAATCAGGTAAGCAAACACAAGCTAGGTAGCCGTAGTACACTCGCTCAGTCAAGTTTTTTAGTAACACGGATTACACACATATCAGCTGTGCTGCCACTGTCACTCAGCCTGGATGCACATCATTGTGATTTTACATATTTTCTCCTAAGCTAACAGTTCCTTTTTTGGGGGGCTTCATGTTGTGTAACAGCATATTTTTGCTCTCAGCACCTAGAGGCTCCTATCCACCTGGCAGTGAAGAACAGTCACATCCCTGTCATCCATTCTCTACTGAAGGCTGGCTGCAACATTAATGTCACCGATAAGGTATGATCTTTCTAGCAGCACAGTAACGTAAGATGTCAGCCAAACGATATATAAGAAAAGAAATAGAGAAAATATTTGCTGCATTGTGTTGTCCTGTCCTATGCCATGAACTGTTAGAGGTCCCAGACTGCTATCCATCTTGCTGCAGAGCTGGCTAGAATTGACGTCGTGGAAATGCTTCTTAAATCCGGGCTGGATCTGACACTCCGGGATAGGGTAAGAATTCTCACAAACTGTTAGAGCTAACATAGTGTAGTTGCCATATATATTAAATTCTTCTCTTGTACACACTTTTTTCAAGACTTAATCTTGGCCAAAATCTGATAGTTTGGCCATCCAAAGGGCAAAATAACTATGTATGATTAATTTAAGCCGTATCAGCAGCATGATTCATTGCAACGGTAAGACAAATTGGATTCTAAATCTGGTACCTTACAGTTGTGATTAAAGTTTGTGTATTTCTTTTGTACATGTTGGATTCGGAGTAGCAGGGTAAGACGGCTCTGGGTGTGGCAGTCAGAGCAGACGAGGTGATTATTGTGGACATGATCATCAAAGCAGAAAGATACTACGCCTGGAGGAAGGTGAGAGATGGGCAAATGATACTTAACTTTTACCGTTTTCCTGTGTGCCATAATACATTCTTGAGGCCTTGAAATCAATAATTACATTCATCACAAATTATTTATTTCCTAATGTCAAAATCTAGACTAGTTGAATCCCCTCTAATACTATTAAAGCATCCATGGTAAAAAATGACTCACAGCACAGAAGCATTTGACAGCCAATTTACCATCAATTTAATTAAGGTTATGCCTGATTCCTTTCCCCTCTTGATTTGGAATTTTTTTTAACTCTGGCATTCATCTTTTAATCGTGTGTGCGCATGTGTGCGTGTGTGCGTGTTTCCAATAATATCTTCCCATGCCCCTGTGCTCTCTGAGGCTTGTGGCTTTTATCAATCTGCTGACATAATTTAATTGCCCTTTCAGGCCAACACAGAACCTAATGAGAGTGTTCACAGCGAGTATGCGCTAACATTTAAACTCGACCACCGCTATGAGAACAAGCAGCTCCGCTCCATGGCCTGGCGCCTGGCGTACGAGCTCCTGAAACCAGGAGACTGGAAAAGACTTGCAGAACACTGGGGCTTCACTAAGGAACAAGTGTCGGCCATCGAGGAGCAGTGGACAGGTGCCACAACTCACACTAACTGGACAGGCTTTTGACTGTGCATTTGGCAACTCTCTGAAGTAGTAAAACATAAGATTCTTGTAGCCAAAATTCTACGAATTAAAATCCCTGAATTCATGAAGAAAATTTGGCAATGACAAGAATATCCTTGGACAACTATTTCTTTTCAGACTTGCTAATTTATTTTTCTATTTCATCTTCCAGTGCACCTTGGCAATCTTTAGTTTTTTTTTTTTTTTTTTTTTTTTTTTTTTTAAGTTACACTGTTTTCTTGGCTGTACAGTGCTGTGTGTTTGTCTACAGGTCAACACAGCTATCAAGAGCATGGGAACAGGATGCTGCTGATCTGGCTTCACGGGGAGGAGTTGGCTCAGAAGAGCCTTGCTAAAGAACTCTACGAGGGCCTCATTCTCACAGGGAACAGGAAAGCTGCAGGTGCATTCAGTTGTTTTTTGTTTTTTTTAAAATCAAGACAAATATACTGAGGAATCTATACACATAGCTGTGCTGCCAGGGGACATGTGCCAAAATCTTATTGCAGAACATGTTAATTTGTCTTACAGATAAGATTCGGATGGAGGCAGAGAGTTCCAGCAGTAAGAGCTGCAGCATTTCATGAGGATGAACACTGCAACATATGGATATGTAAAAAAACTCCATGTTTACATCCTTTTCAACTACTGATCTCTACAGAAAGTTACCAGTAAAATTATTTATTTATTTTAGAAATAAAAGTGTGTCAGATCATTATGGCTTTGGTTTAATAAAGCAAACAACCTGTGGTGTTGAACAGTCCGTGTCATTAAAAAAGCATCAATAAAATAAATACTACATTACAGTACAGTCTCACTTGTGCATAATTTAGAGTAAAACATTTTTCTAGAAATAAATGTCCATTTTGCAATTCTAAACTCTGTCCAGCTGGTTATAATTAAAATAATTTATGTGTGCAGTTCTAAACACCTGTGTCTGTGTAGTACTTTCCTGAGAAAAATAATATTGCTCAAGAAATGCACATTAGAAAATGTCCTCATTGAGGACAAATAAACTATCTACAATCACGAGAGTAAGCTGAAAAAAATCTAATGTTCACTTCAAATGCGGAAAGCAAGGGCAAATTCAATTCACTGCTGTGTGAGATATGTATTTGTGGTCAGTCAACTACTTTGATGGAGTGTACTTGGCACGTGCTGGTGTGTGTTCTGGAGGAGCTTCTGCCTCCAGTGGAGCTTTGGCCCTGCTGGGAGGGGCGGGGAAATTTAGAAGCCATCGCCTGACCAATGGTGAGCTGAAAGAATGAAAGAGAAACAAAAGAAAATGTTCTTTACTATTTTTTTTTTTAAATTCACATAAAGGTATAGACATAATAACACATAAGCACTATTTGCACAGGACTACCCCCCCACGTCTGTGTTTCAAGTCTGTATTTTATTTTACTTGAATTTACTGAAATTATTCCCCACATATGATGTCAAGGCTCTGTCAAAACTGTCATTTATAATTACCAATGCAGCCAATAAAACCCCAAATCACAGAGATGCTGATTTTACCCGGACTAATATTATCACAAAACCTTGGTGTTTAGCGAAATTTGTACGTGACAAATTACAGACATGGCATATTCGCATGGGATTAAGATTACAGATGACCTCCGCAATTATTACAAATCACTCGAGGTCCCCAGGTAATACTAGTCCTGTGTGAATAGGGCAATAGATAGTAATACAAACCTGTGTAACAGGATGATGGCGTTCAACTATCACAGAGGTCATGGGCGGAGCCACACCCATCACCTGGAGGTTGCTGCGGGCAGCTTTACCAACGTCAGTACGTGCAGTGATGCGAGCCGTTACAGTCTTTGAGGGTTTTTGTTGACTGGCTGTGACAACACGACTGCTCACCTGAAACAACAAATATTATTGCATTGTGTATACATGTGATAACTGTAGTAGAGATTTATTTTGTACTAAACTTGAGTCATTCTGTGTTGTTGGTCACCATTTTGATAACCATTTATTCAATTTGTCACACATGTACCAGAGTCGATAGACCAGTGTGTCTAATGCTAACCTGTTTGTGGGAAATTGCAGTGCCCCCAAGTGGCAGTGAGCTGTGCACCACTGTAGTAGGAGGGATCATTTCTGCCCTGGACACCGGGGCACCAGAGTCCACCTGAGGAAAAAGGGAATCAGGGGGAACAGGACCAGAAGTGGGATTTAGAGGAAGTGACTCATAGTGCGGCAAATGAAAACAGGGAGAAGGAATTACAGAAGCAAATGGAAGACTAGTGTAGAACACTTGTGTTTTGGGGGCATCTACATGAGAACGGTTGAGTGTGAAGCCAGAATTTGCAGCGATATAAATTAACAACAAATAAAAATTCTAAATTAAAGAAGAAGAAAAATTATGCAAATTAACTGGCAAATTCAAATTGAGAGACTTGATTGATTGATCCAATTAAATTTGAGATGGCATAGAAGTATGGTGTGTAAATAAATGTATGTTTCCATTAGAAGTGTCTCACCATATCCTCTACTTCACTGTGGGAAGGGTCCGGGCGGTCAAAGTGGACTGGGCTGAACCGTGTGGAAGAGATGGGATATGGTTGAAGTTGAGCCAATGTAGCAGAGCCAGGCTCATCCTGGGGAGGCAGATTATCTGTAGAAAGAAACAAAAAATAAAAAAACAGTTATTACATTAGTCAATAAATGTTGCAAAGGGCTACGGAGGGCTTTTACAGGTAATCTTTTGAGTGCCACATCAAGGTTATAACCTGTACAAAGGACTGCTCAGTTAGCACTCAGCACATCCACGGACTAATCACCCTATTAGATGAGCCAGTGAATGACTTCAAGAAAGGAAAAAGACCACCCTTCACTCCACTCATTCATAAATCTACACAATTGCCAATAGCACACGGCTGCACTCTATTGGAAATTTGTGTTCCTTTCTTTTCTGTCTGTTAGTTTCAATCTTGATAGCAGTGTTAAATCAATACAGCACAGAGGCAAAGCTAGCAGTGCCTTTATGCTTTGTTGAATAGAGCATTAGTCTATTTATGTAGTTATGGGGCTTGTGATGAAGATACATGTGCAAGTTTTAATGTGCTAGTTCTCTAAAATCAGGTTTGTGTGATCATTCTTTTACAGACCATGCTGATCATGAACTGGATGGGGCTCCGGCCGTCCCTCTGTAGTGTGGAACATGCCGAGAGCCTCCATGTTGAGAGCACACACGCCCCTCATGAAGGCTTTCTTCATAGATTCTTCATAGCGCTCTCGCTCAAGTCGCAGTCTTTGGATCTCTGTCTGGGCCCTTTCTAGAGCCTCACAGTGCTGCGGAGACAGGTAGCAGAAGATAGAAAGAAGGAATTTATCAGTTTATATAATACTGACAAAAACACCTCATGTTGTTTTCTTGCTTTCATTATAATCTTCTCTGTTTTCCCTAATTAACCTTTGATTTCTTAATCTATTAATGAAGTTTAGTGGGGCTGTTATTCACTGAAATGTTTAAATTGTATGTATTTATTACAATTTACTGAAGAAATATTTGAAAAACACATGTACCTATGTAAGACACTAATAAAACATGGTAACCACTACCGCTTTGGTTCTGCTTTACATGACTCAGCTTTGTAAATGTACAATATATCATACTGACCACTGTGGTTCCTGTGGTAAAACACCTCACTGAGGTAAAGTCAAGTATGAATTGAATGCAGCATCACCATACACACTGTTTTATATGCAGGTCCTTCACTCCGTTATTTACCTCTGCCAGCTTGGCCTCATACTCTGTAGACAGGCGGGTGCAGACCTCTTCAGCCCTTGTACGGCAAGCCTGCTCCACCTTGACCTTCCAGTGTTTCTGGATCAGAGAATGCCAGCCCAACCACACCTTCTTCTTCAGCTGCAAATTGTAGTGCTGCTGCGCTACCTGAACAGCATGAGCCTACCAGGGAACCACAAGACCATGAAAACATTCACAAGGTAATGATTACACCCTTAATTCATTCTTGTGCATGTGCAGTGCATTTTCTCTTATGGGGCATGTTCTGTGTCAGGGTTTAGACAAAAATATGAGTCATTCACCCAACTTTCCACTTTAAACAAATGGCATAAACATCTATTTTGTAAATGTAAAAACAAGGCACTTGCTAGCTTGATAAGCAGTATGGTATGAAAAAGAAACAGATTGTTCATCAGTGCAATGACAAAATTTCACATATGTAAATTTTGTAGGAGGGGATATTTGTGTAAAAATGTGGCATACGCATGTTCAGTGTGCAGTGACTTAGTGATGCATGGCTCGGTAACTCATGCAGAGAGCGATTATTTGCATAAACCATTTAACTGCACTGACAGTAATCTAGCACTGTTAAAATACATTCACTTTCAGTAATTGTACATCAATTTCTTTAAAAATATACATACTGTGTGTGTGTGTGTGTGTGTGTGTGTGTATGTGTATATATATATATATATATATATATATATATATATATATATACACACACACACACACATACTGTGTGTGTGTGTATATATAAAAAAATGTAAATGTGTGATTGAAGCTGGCAACCACCACAGATCTCAGCCTAAATTAAAGAGTAAACCGATATTCAAAGACGATCATTGAATATTGTCTGTACAAAAAAAGATTTTTTTTTCTTCCTTCTGTGCCAGGTTAAGTAATCTTTTAAGTTAATTTTCATATTTCATAAAACATAACATTTAAAAACCGTTTTGTTGACTAAACTAGTAAACATCTGCATTTTCTCAGTGAGTGTGCAAGTGTGCGTTATGCAAATGTGAGAGTTCAAAGTTTTGAATCATACAGGAAGATAAACAATAAGCAAACACTGATGCTGTGTAAAAGATAATGTCAATATGTTCCTTGCATTAAAAGGGCTATGAAATGTATCCTAAATCTCTCCAATGCATACAAAAGCAGGTGAAGACACCCATGCTTATTGTAAACAGATTTCAAACTGGGGGAAACACCACAGTGTCATCAGTGTACCTCTTCTTTGGCAGCAGTGTGCTGGAGTCTCCAGTGGGTGAAGGCCCTCATTTTTTCAAGCTTTTCTTTTTGTCTGTCCAGCACCTGGCTCAGGTTCACAATCACCTGAGGGAGGACACGTCACATAAAAAGCTTGTCTAAAAAGCAGACAAAGTTGTTACTTATATTTTTATTTCCAGTTCTATGTGTACATAAATATAAGAGACAGAATGTGCAAGGGAGCATACAATAGAGATACAGAGCTGATAGCTTAGACATGGATTAAGCCCAACCAGTCCTACACTAAAATTTCACGCCAATGGAAATCACTGGAAATTCAATCACAGTCCGGTACTTAATCCATGTCCAACCAACCAGCACATTACGTACTGGAGAAAGCAAATAAATACACATGAAGTCACCTCATCTTTTCTCTGGTTGGAAGTCTCGTAGGTGTATAGCAGCCCCTTCAGGCTGTCTAGCTCGGATCTCAGGCCAGCTGTCTGGGCTGCATACTGTTCCCTCTCTTTTCGCATCTCCAGCTTGTGTTGCTCCATAAAGGCCAGCTTCCACTTCCTGAGCTCAGTCAGCACATTTGTCTAATTAGGGAATGGAGGGTGGGACAGTCACAGTGCTTTAGTACATATGGGCATGTGTACACATTTCTTCAGTAGATTTTGAATTTGATGAACAGGTGTGCCGGGGGTCTAGAACAGGCTACCACATGCAGCCTCCCCAACACCCTGATGCAGTAGTATAGTGTAAATTTGGCTTTAGAGGTAAATGGTGTGATTGTGATCTCAGGTACATTTCTACAGGGTCAAACATAACATACACCCACAAATGTGAACATGTTTGCCTTTTTTGGAAGGTAAAACAAAAGAGGTTTTTTTTTCCCCACAACAACAGAGGCTCACAAGCAACCAATTCTATCGGTCAAGAGAACTGAAAGTGTCTCAACTTCCTCTACTACTGTACAGTCCAGGGCTCTGCCTTTTCCTAGGCCAAACTCTTTCATCAGCACTGCTTAGCAGGCGATTGGTTGTCATCTGCCCTCCATGAATGAGCTGTACAACATTAGAAGAAAAGGGCAGGAAGGACAACCACGTGCAGGCGCTCACCTCCTCCAAAATCATTCCACTAGGAGACACAATTAAAAAGGTCACTGGTTCCGTGAAGAGAAGGGCTGTCATCCTGTTCAATAAGCCTTCCTGAGACACTACATTCCCTTTATAATCTATGACCTCTTCATCACCATTGCTTATGTACATTGTCCACAGTATTCCATGCATTTAATCCATCTCAGTCAAACGGTATAATTGCACGAGTAAGGGAAATGTCAATATAAACCTTTGATGCAGATTTCAGTTGCCCTTATATGTACAGTATGGGTTATTGATCATTATATATAATCTGAGACTGACAGTGTGTCAGTGACATAAACATTTTTCTCCATATTTTAGGTTTTGTAAATGGAGTGCATTAACACTAACATTTCAATGCCAGAAACAGCATACTTTGCCTTCTAGATTGCTCTTCAAAGGCTTAATTAATGCTCTGTTGACATTGTACCACAGATGTTTACCACTTATGGAAAACTCTTTTGCTTAACACACCGCTGCTATTATTATTATTGTTATTATTCAGCTATGTCAGAGCCCTATAGCAATACAACATTATATTTGGTCAGCTCTCAAGCATGCAGCAAATAAGAGCCATTAAATTGAATGATTGTGGAAGGACAGTTCTACAGAATAAGGAAGCAGACTAACCTTCAGGTTGTTGCTCCACGTGTCCAGAATGTTCTCCATCTTGCTTATGTTCTCCTCTGATATAAACATCTCTGTCACAGTGGACTCGAAGGCGTGCGGGCTGTTTGGCCTAGACCTCTCAGACACTGTCTGTAACCTGTCTGAGGGAGTGTTTGAGAGCACTGACGCCCTGCTAGATGACCGACCTGCCATCTCCTCAGCTGGAAGGAAAAGAAAAAAGAAACACAGACAGAATATCACCAGAAGATTAAACAATGTTGTATTTTAAGCTTATTTTATGAAAAGAAAAATGTATATACAATTATATATCATTTGTTTCTTTGTATTTGTAATTTACCATGAGAGGCTCTTGAGCGTGTGGAGGGCTCAACAAGTAAGGGAGAGACCTGTGATCTCACACTACTGTTAGAATGCCTTCCATCTTTAGCTTCAGTGGCAGTATCTTACAGAATACAAGGAAATCAGAGCGTTACAATGCTAAATAGATACAATGGAATGCTGCTTAAATACATTTTGACCTGGAATAGTCAGTAAAAATAAAAAGGGAAACAAAAAGTCAAAAACAGAAAAAGGCAATGGCGAGAATGCTGAATAAGTTGACAATGGTTCCTTGTCCAGGAATGCATTTACAAAATCTTAATTAAATCCTGCAGGGGGAAGAGAAAGCCTGCACTCTAAAGAGCAGTACGGGCAGAGAGCCAGGAGATCATTACCAATCTGCCGTCTGCTATCTACATCCCTGTGCACTATTCCATGACAGTTAAAGCACTAAACCTCCAATGAGAGCTACAGCTGAAGCTGGAGCTGGCGGGGGCTGATGGACTGTTTAAGATGTGGGTATTGTAGGGGAAAGAGATAGGGGGTACAATCTGACAGACTTATATCATATGCATCTTGACTAGACTGGTTAACAAGCTAAAAATATGAAGCTGAGAAATGCACACTACATTTTTTTCCATGTTGTGATGCCATATCCTTTTGACAACTGATCATTTGATGTGGGCAGTGCCTGGGAGGGTCTCAAGTGGTGTTTCTGTCAAAAAGACTTCGTGAAATGTGTTCTGCATACAAGAGGAACCCAAGATACCTGCTGGGCATTGTGATTTTGTGTTATCTTTTCTCTGGGAAGGCCGACCCTCTGCAGACAGATGTGAGGTGCCCAGCCGCTGCAAGTGAGCAATGTTGAGTCTGTCAAGCTTAGGGGTGACCACAGCATAGTGGAGGAGCTCCTCATACTCATCCTGTTGATCCATAAACAATAATAAAAAACACAGTGAGCTTAAGGTTCCATTGATCTATCTTTTTCTTTTTTACAATCTGTGACTTATGTTCATAGTTTCTGATTTGCATAGCAATTGTTCCTATTGGTTAACATTTTAATCATCACTGTCAATTTTGGGACAGAAGGACGCAAAGACAGAGGCCATGTTCAGCCCCGACAAAACGTAGCAAGACGTTGTTTTTTTTTTTAAACTGAAACCGGGGTGCGTTGAACACCCTGTTCAGCAATTCTAATAGTGGTTGACATATTGGGTGTGTTTACCTTTGTTTTAACTTACAAATAAGTGATGTAATACATTTGGATTATTGATTGAAACTTGTTGCATGTGTTACTTGCCGTAACCAACTTCACTGTGAAGATGTGCTACACAGTGGTGCTGTGTTCCCAGATCTGACACATACAGACACCCGGAATGTGTTTTTCTTTAATCACCTGAAGCTCAGAGGAGACAGAGCTGCCTGCATCAGAGTCCTTGGGCAGAACAGGACTGGTCGGTTCCTCTTCGTCTGAGGACATCTAAACACAAACACACATATATGTGGAATAGTGTTAGTTTTAAGGACACACTACCAGCAGCACACAAGCTAGCAATGTTAGGCCACTTGTATGACTCACATGTAGTCATACGTTGCAAAACATAGTTTATACTTTATACAGCTATATGTTTGTGTCTGTTTTATCACAGGGACAAATGGTAATGTTCATCAATATTCCATACAACAGACTACTGTCGCATATGGTAGTTAGCACCAAGTGTTACTGTACACACAGGACATGCACGATTAAACTGATTAACAACATAGATTATAATTAAGAAACCGTATGAAAAGGGTCTTTATAATACTTAATACTAGTACAAAATAACACAAAAACATTTCTGTTCACATAACGTCACAAAACATGCAAACTACATTTTACAAGATATTTAACAATGGTTATTTGGTAGGCAAAATGTAAATTCTCTCTTGTAACGTTAATGTTAGTTAAACACACTTTACAAAGTCTTAAATCAGCCTACACCCAAGGCGATAATATATTCTAACGCATTGCTTCTTTCTCTACAGTTACTGCAAGTTACGCCGTTTCTGGCAAACTGACATGAATTAATATCCAACATAAGTTAACATATTATGTAAAAACCATAGGTAAAAACAGAGACACACGGTTCCTTTTTAGCTGCAAAGCCGAAGTCAACAAACAACTCTTTGGCGCAAGTAACGTTAGCGTTAGTGCTATTTTAAAGTCTTTAGGAGTAACGTTAAATCATAACTATGAGATAACGTACCAACACAGAGAATAGATGTGCAGTAACGGTGTTTTCGGAAATATTTACCTGTTTTATATTATATGCAGAATCCCACGCTTTTCTGTTTCCGTCAGTTAGAAAAAGCTTGCTTTGCCGTTTCAAACTGACTGACTCTTAAACAACAGACTCTATGATTGGCTACTGTTTCCACAGCACCTTGCCAAATCGTCTCTGATTGGGTAAAATGTTTCCGTGGTAACGGTAAGCGGAACAACGCGGTGTTCACAAGCGGCGTCCACACATGCGCCCATCGCCCACACCAATACAGTTTTTTTCCCCCTGTGATGCAGACAACACAGCTCATTGCTTTAAAAGTATTGTGACAGCCAGTAGCAGAAATAGCAGTCGTGAGTATCGTGGTATTTTTCAGGCTCTATGAGTCCTAGGAGGACTTTATAGTTATGGACACACACAGTCCACGTATATTCTCTAAATTTCACATTAGGCTACTTTACATGTTAAGAATTATTGCTTGAAAAATTGATGATAATGATGATCAATACACAGCAATATATAAATGGGTACGTTGTTAGTTTATTGTTTGATAACCCCATGAGAATAACACTAGGGACTTTTGCAACAAATCATTTCAGGCAAATCTTCAGTTAGTTGTGCCCATTTAGGGAGCACACATGGTTTTCAAACTGCATTTCACCTGTAGTCTGGCATGCTGCACAGAGATTAGCTAATTAAAACTGTCACAAGGAAGCAAGCTTACCTCTCTAAAGAGGGTGTAAGTCCTTGGGGAGTACCACCACCCTGTGAACCTCCCTGTGGCCATTTCTCAGTTGTACACTTCACTCAGGCAAACAAAGAGGAGACAATGGTTCACAAACTGAATTACAGCTATGTCTCAACCCCCAGAAGATCAGTGCTTAACAGTATTAAGACACATATGTGGGATAGGCCTAACGGCTTGGCAGTCCTGGGCTGGGACAGACTCTAGAGACAAGAGAGACATATGTTCACTCTCAGCCGTGGCAGAGCTGCAAGCAGTAATGTTGGACTGGATCCTCCTCACCACCTGGCTGATTGCTTGAGTATAGGAGTATGAGAGCATGGTTGAGACATTGGTAACAGTGCAGTTATAGCTCCCCAAAGAATGTGCTTTGACAGCTGGTCAGCTGATCACAAAGTGTTGAGGTCTGAACCATTCAATCTGATATTTTGACAATATATATCAAATATATATTAAAATAAACAAAATGATCATTTAAGATCTGACACTGACTCCCCTCAGCACACAAACACACACACACACACACACACACACACACACACACACACACACACACACACACACACACACACACACACACATTTTATCATTACATGTCTTGACAGTTGACGCAGCCTATGAATTTGAACCAGAATCATGAGGCACAGAGGATAATCCTTGCTGCTCTGTGGGGAGTGGAGGTTTCCTGTTGAATGACAGGAAGCTGTAGCTCCCACAGATTACTTATTTCCATTTCAGAGCGGATGATTCACATGTTTTGAAAGGTTTTGGTGATGTATTCATCACAGTTTTTTTTTTTTTTTAGGGTGATTTTGTTGTCCTCCCAATTTGGCTTGTTAGGTTCTCTGCTTTTTCATCGCGCCATTGATGTTAAACTGCACATTTCCTAGGATTGTCTGCTTTTATTAAGTCATTATAACAAGGACTGGTTAGGTACAGACAACTGTAGGGTTTGTATGTTTGTATGTCTGTATCTGTCTTACTGGCAGCTCTTTAATAGCAAAATACATAATAGCCAACTGTTAATCTGGTATCAGCCACTTCTTGTGTGATATAGGATATATCAAACTGTTTGTTTTTAACGACTGTTTGAACTATTGATTGCATTCTTTTAATAGCCCCATGTGGGATTAAATAGTTACATTCAATTGAATTACTATCAAGTATATGAAATCCATATTCTCTTAATCAATACAAATCAATTACAATCAAAGGGCTGCATCAGCTATTACACTTGTGTTTTGACCCCAATGAGTACATCCATAGAAGAACTAATAAACAATGGCTTAGAACTGAGTTTAAGATACAGACAGACGATAGAGACAGACCTCTATTCAATCTTTACCCACTCTGTATAAGGTTTTCCCTTTGTTGCAGACACAGGTAATACGCTACTGTTGATAATGGTTAGATTAAAGTCAGTATTACTGCCTCAAACCCTTTTTTAGATCCCTTTTGTAAATTTCACCTTCCTTTCAGCAAAATAAATGCACCTGGGCTTGTGTGTCGAAATGGGATTCAGCTCACATTTTTCTCTCATAGCCTGTTCAATCTGTTCCAGGACAATAATCACAATCCATTTGACGTTCTTCCCCCTGGTATTTTAGCTCAGTTACATTAGACTATTCAGGACCTTGCAATGGTAGACAGAACAGAAATTAGGAAATAACCTTCTGTGCTTATACAAGTTGACTTTGTTAAGGAACTTTTTCTTACAGCACTTTTACATTTTTTTCACTGTAATTTGATTTTAACACATTGCCAAAAAAAGTCCTGTTTTATTGTTTTATTGTTTAGTGTATGTGCCATTTCATCTTTTGCACTCCAGTTGTGAAACTAGATTACAAACTTGGTGTGAAATTGTTTCTGCCCTTGATCGATTTTGAGTCAGACGTATTTACAGACAGCCATAACTCCTGAAGACAACAACTAATGTGCTATCATCAATCGTAATGTTACCAACCCATTTTTCTCACATACGAGACAATGACGACCTCTCACTGAACACAATGTTGCTAGAACTCATCTTGATGTTATTCATAGCTGCCTGCTGTTTTGAAATTAGTTTTCATTACATTTTGATGGACCAGGACTTCCCCCTTGGGCCACTCTAATCCATCACATCTCTCTATCAGTGACAATAGTGTCCTTTTGTTTTGCTTTCAGAATGCTTGGGTACCGAATTTGCCAGCACTTGTAAATACAACCAGGTAAGAGACAACAAGGCTGCATAATTTATGACTTTTTACGTATGCATAAAGTATGATACATGCTGACTCTAGCTAAAAGTGGTCAGCCATATGAGTGCAGATGAGCAGTGGAGGCTGAGAGGAAAGATGGAGACTAAAGCAGTTAGCCTGAGCTTCTATCTCCACAAGGCAAAAACAATTACCATCAGAGTCCACATCCATTTCTTATAATCTGGATGACAATAAACAGCAAACAGTTGTTCCAGTCTACCTCCACCTCTCTAGTCATTTCTAAAGGAAAGCTGGTACTGCAGGTACTACATCCATTTGAGTTCTTGGGGCAGTAGGATACATATTAAAAAGGACATTGAAATCTTTGTGGAACGAGCAAAATGCAGAAAGAGAAATATGTGTGAAAATGCATATGTTCATAGTATAGTGTGTGTTGTACATATCACAACACATAGTTCATATAGGGATGATGACAAGGATACCTAGCAGGGCACAGAAGAGTCTGAGCTGCTCGTTCAGTAGGGCTTTACACTTTCTTATAACCTACTGTACCACCAATTATCAGGCTACATGTACTGAATATGGCATGGAAATTCATTAACTTCATAGCTATTATTCATACATGCCAGCATCAAACCTGGAAGCTCTGGTAAATATGAGTATTTGTTTAATTTTCACTGTAATAAAAAGGTATAAAAGGTAAAAAAGGTAAAGGGTAAAAAGGTACTGAAATTCATGAGCATATTTCTTGCTTGTGTGTATGCTTATGTGAAAAAAAGAGAAGAGTTTGAGTCTCCCAAGAAAAGGAGAGAGAAAGCATTGGCATGTGCAGTGGACTCTGTGTGTGTGTGTGTGTGTGTGTGTGTGAGGGTCATTCTACTGTCCCGTACATTAAGCTAAGTGCTCCTCAGCTCTCCAGCAGTAGTAAATGGAGTCTAATATTGCTTGAGGGGGGAGAAAGAGTGTCCCAAGCCCTAGGTCACTGCTTCTGTGAATCATCAAATTCAGAGGATAAAGATAGATGCCTTTCTTTTTGTTTACGTGTGTGTGTGTGTGTGTGTGTGTGTGTGTGTGTGTGTGTGTGTGTATGTGTTCCCTTGCACATTTTTGTGTTGTGTGTGTCTTTGTGCACACTGTATGCATCATTTACAATCCTATTCAGTATGCTTTGTGGTGAATATGATGCACAACTAGTGTCAAAGCCATGTCTCAGTGTTTAAACTCAGTAAGCAAATGCACAACCAGGCTGCACTATTCACTGCATGTCCTACATGTTAAGTATTTTGACATGAAGCTATTGAGATTTAGTTTTTTTTTCTAAAAATGAGAATAAGGAATCAGATGAACGGAGTGTAATACATCAAAGGGCTTGCTGGTAGTCATCTCTGCAGTGGGACAAGTCTCACTGGTAGCCCTGGTACAGTTTGCAGGCATTAATGATGTGAATACTGAAAGGCTGAGTGTCCCTGTGCTTGCATCAGACCGTCATCTCCTTTTTTTTTCTCTCCCTCAATTTCTTCAGGAACCACTCGCAGGTTTTAGAGGCGTTAGGATCTGACATAGCAGGCACATAGGCAGTTACTGTCTCACACTTCATCTAAAGAGCCTACTAATCTCTATGAGCCCGTGTTGGGTTATGCAATTATTGTAACAAGATTGTGTAATCTTTGTGTTGTGTTCCTGAATAGTATTGGTCCCTCTCTGGTTATTATTTTTGGGTATAGAAAGAATGAAAGTGTTTCATTGTGATAAACTGCATCTGAAAGTCAAGAACTGTACTCACTGCACAGTTTA
Organism: Perca flavescens; assembly: GCF_004354835.1. Classification (NCBI taxonomy): domain Eukaryota; kingdom Metazoa; phylum Chordata; class Actinopteri; order Perciformes; family Percidae; genus Perca; species Perca flavescens. The sequence goes on along the minus strand of NC_041335.1, from coordinate 16,174,824 downwards.
CTGTATGTACAAATTAAACTCACTGGAGTGTAAATGAAAAACAAAATACTTTACATGAGCAAAAAGAACCTGTAAGCATAATACTTGAACTGTAAATGTGAACTGCAAGCTATAATGAGAAAAAAAATACTCAAGATTATCGTAACCAATGGTACGCTTGAATGAAAGTCATGAATGCAAATGATGTAAATGTGATTTTATAAATTCAGGAGATTGCTAGAGGTGGTGCACTAGCACTGAATATTGCAGACGTACAGTACAGGTTGAGTCATTATACCAACAAATTCACCTGTGGCCTGGGATGATGTAAGGTCGATGGGGGGAGAACTTTGATTGGATATTCCGTATGAGGACCTGGACTCCTCAACACTCCTGCTCTTGTCCCATATTGGGTCCAAGTGGAGACTTTGGATTTATACAGATGTGATTCACATGTTGTTTACATCATGTGAACGACATGCAAAGTGAGAACTGCCTATATACGCCGTTTAGTGACTGACATGGTCACATCCTTTCCACACAAAGCCAAGCTATGTGACTTTGATTACAACCTTGTTTCATGTTTACAGATTATGTTTTTTTCATATATTTCTTTTTCATGGGTTGGGGTTGAGGTGCATGTTTTTTTTTTTTTTTTTTTTATGGCAAGCTTTTTTCATTTATGATCTTACTTTGAGCCTTAGCTCTCTCTTTCTGATGTATGAATAAATCTAATCTGGAATCAAATGTATAGAGTTAATATAGAGCAGTGGACAGATGCTTCAAGTCAATCTGTTCTAGTACCATGGGACAATGGGTGATGGCTATATTTGTAAATAAAACTTTTTGGTACGTAATATTCGACCAATCAATTTCCTATGGGATATTACTTCCTATGATTAACTGAAGGTATTTTTTGGGAAGGTTCAGCATGTGGAGCACAGTTAGGGGACATGGAAGGACTTTGATTTGAATATGCAATTGGATATTTACAGAACTTGCGAATGTGCACGACAAGTGTTATGTCTTTAGCAGCACCCCAAACCTGGAACGCTGAGACGTTGGAACGCTCAGGTGTCGATCAGCACCACGGACAGAGACAGTCGTTGAAATGCATCGTGCGGACTCCGAGTCGACTGCATAACAATAACAAGGTGAGAGACAGACAGCTCTTCTTTTATGAAAGCTGTTATGGCTGGAAGTTGAAAACAGACGACTGAACGCTCTGAATTGTAAAAAAAGAAGAAGAAGAAGAAAGACAAAAAACTGCGTTTACACAATTCCGATATAGGACAACTCACACGAGAAGCTGTGAAAAACTTTTCGATTAAGCATCAGTTGTTGCCTAAACGGACAACTTTTGCCCTCAAGCAGAAACCCAATCTATTTATCACGTAGGCTACTTGCCATTCTTTTGCACTGAGACTTGTTCAAATTGCCTGTTTAAATTTAGACATTTTTCATATCTGTTTAGCATTCATGCGTTGCAGTGTTTCACGTCATTCAGTCACCTAACCAGATTGTTCCATCAGACGGAATTACCCGCATCACTCAATGAAGTACAATCATTGATTACACTGCCCCCCTCTCCATCCCTCCCTCCCTCTCTCTGCCTCCTACCACCATCACTCTCTTTCGCTCTCTCCTTTCCTGAAGTACTGCAGCGAGGGAGCACTGCATCGGAAAAAACCTCACTGCGCTGGCAATTACCTCTGACTCACATTACTATTCTACAGTAAAAAAAAAAAAAAAAAAAAAAAAAAAAAGAATATTTTTGTTTCACCATTAAGCGAAAGCGGAGTCTGATGCGATGGGTAACTATCAGCCCAGTTCACTCTTCTAGCCATAAATGACGGTAAGTAATTAGCCTACTACTTTTTTTCTGAAAACATGCTGACTGTGTTACACTTCCGAGTTAGTACAAATCCAGTATTTCCAATAGACTGTTTAATGATCAGCTGTATTATGACTTACAAGTCATGTTGTTCATATATTTCCAATGATATCTCCAACTAACATCTAAGCTGAGACTGGGATACCTCATTATTTATTCATAAGTTTGTGTATCATTTGTTAAAAGTTGGGATGGTTTCCAGGCATGTGTTGTTTTTTTCTCTGTGGGTGCAAACTGAGTCCATATGTCTCCTAGTAGAGAAATTGGCATCATTAAGTGAAAGCAGGCATGATAATTGCCTCATACATAGGGATGTAGTGGAGATCCAGTTCCTGTTCCTTTTTAATTCATTCAATAGGCCTATTTATGGGTGAAATACATGCTTCTGTGAATTCTTTATTTACATCTTGGTATAACATATCTGATTTAGGCTACAGGTCTCTTAATTAATTTGCTTACTTAAACACCTTTAAGTGGTTGTTTGGTTTATGATTATCACTGACTGGAGCTCATAGTTTACCCACTTTTGCTTTTTTATCAACCAGCATGTTTGTAATAATAGTAAAAAATACTTGTCATTGGCATGAGCAGAGTTTTGGGTTATTGGCTGCAGACTGCATGCTGTAGTGCAACCAGCCATCTGCCCTGGGGCAGTTAAAGCACTCTGCACTGCCGCCAAAAAGAGGCGAGGATGCAGGAGCAGGCAACTGACTCCTCTTTAAATTGCAACTCAAGAGCCAGTGAGCGATTGACAGGCACACAGCTGGTGAACTGGAAATCTGTGGCAAAGTGCTTTGTTTGCAATCTGAAGGCTGCAGTAGTAGTCCTGCTGGGTTAACGCTGAAGGCGTTCATCAACGAAAAAGTGTAATTGCAGGTTGCATAGTTCATTCCTTTAGTCCACTTCTCATTAATTTCAAGTTAATGTAGTTTTTTTGGTGCTACGGTATACAATAATCTCATTGTAATTCAGAATAATCCCAATATGCATTCAATAACATCTCCATCTCAAGCATCCACTGACCTGTCATTTTAATAGTTTTCTGTTGACAGGAAAGAAAGGACTCAAAGTACAAAGTACGCTGTGCCAGTGACGATGTAGATATGAGAGCTCGAGAAATAAAAAATTCTAAAGTCTTAAACATTTTGTTGACATGCACAGGCAAATTAACAGATTAGTCATTATTTTAGGAGCAAGTTAAACCCAATATCATAGTTTACATTATATTCAAGAACCCTCTTGTCATCCTCGTGTCTGCTGGAATTTCTGAATCGTAGGCACACATACACACAACGACCACCATGCATTACATCAAACAGTTTGACAAAATGTAATTGTAAAAAAATCACCATTAAATGTGCCTAATCGGTGTTATTGTGTCATTGCAACACAAAGTGTAAGGTCTGCACCAGACTGTGGTGGTGGCACATTATGTTTTGTATCTGCTATGTAAGCACTGTATTGTGTCAGCAGTCAGATCTGGCAAGGCAGGGAGACCATATGTTGACAAAGAAGATGAAACAGACATTAGCCTGATACAAAAACAGAGGCAACGCACTTTACTCTCTGTAAAGCTTCAGAGTGGGATGAGACATGTTTTTTTTTTTATCAACTTTAAAATGTGTTTTCTTTCTGTCTGTGCAGATGTTACATTTTATGATTTCAATAGATACAATACCCTGTATCCAGGTCCTGGGTCCATTTTCAGCTAAGTATGGAGATTGACAATATTAATATAAACAGAGGGGAGTTCCTTTTCCTTGGCTAGAATGTGCACATAAATGATTCAAGTCAATACTGATATTAACAATGCTATCATGGTGGGAAAGGCAGACGTCCATTTGCTGCAGCTGCTTAATGAATCTGTATGATGTGACATTAGCATGGCTTGCAATCAGCTCTGCTTTTGAAGTATTTATCATGGGGGTGGAGTTCTGACTATTGAAGAGAGGTGAAAGGTTTAGGTGCTTTGAAATATGTTTTTTTTAATTATTGTATTATATTCTCCATCTACAGAAACAACTATTTTGTTTCTCTTTTGACATTTCTCTCTTGTCCTCTCCTTGCCCCACCACTCAGTCAGTAATGGCATCAGTGTTTGATGAAAATTCCTAACGGAAGATGTCCCGGGCTCATTGTGCCTCTGTCTTCCAGATGAGGTCATGGGCTTTCCGTTTTGATGGGATTACATGCAGCTCGGCCCACTTAGAGATTGGACCTGCTCTTTCTGATGCTAATAGAACGAACCAACCATCAAGCCAGTGTGCTTGCGCATGCTTTTGAAAGGACAGGACACTGACAAGTCAAACCTGAATGAGATAGAAAGTATTTGTGGTTCCTATAGGACAAGTGACATAAACTGTAAATCTGGTTCAATATATAGTGCACATGATATTGCCACTTCAGAAAGCATTTTTGGAGATGCAACCATCCAACCATCATACATTTATTATAATTTAATTTGCACCTATAATAATAATAATTGTAAAAAACAAGAGAGAAGCCACTAGCTGCCCTCATTGTTTTGCATCATTACTGTTTTTGTATTGTGTACGCGCCAATGTCAGGACTACCAGACAGCCAAAAAGCCATTATTGATTTTCCTTCAAGTTCTCATGAAAAATATCAAGTGTCTCCAGCAGTAATGGGTCAAGCAACCTTAAATTCTAGGTGCATAATTGTTTTGTTTTTTTTACTTCTTAATCTAAAAACCTGCTTGCCACACCAATCTGTTTAGTGACTGCTGGACTCGAGGTAGAACGCCTCCAACAATGACATCCATCCTTCTGACAAAGTGCAATGCTTGTAGGAAGCCCTTACTGTGCTGATAAGTGTTTCATTATTCTTCAGTTCTTCTGACTCAGGGTGTTCATTACCACTGTCATTATGACAATGTTATGTTGTGTGATTATTCATTTTCTTTCTTTCAAAATGCTCATTAGCAGCTTCTTTACTGTGCTACTTTTGGTTAATGATTCATGATAAGAGTGTGTTGAAATGGACTGAGTTGGTCAAACGCTCGGGATATTGACATACATCTTATGACTTTTCCCAAATGGCTTGTCTTGAGTTGGATGTATGGCCAAAACCCCTGTGTAATAATCTTTTCATTTATCTTTATGTCCATGCAAGAGGGCCAAGTGATACTTGACCTAGTGTTTTTTTAGTATTCTAAAGAGGTGAAGGAAAGCAGGGCCGCTATCCATCATGCAGACAGGGGTGTTGCCAGAGCAAGGCCTATTTTCAGTCATCCTCACATGGTTCACAGCAACGGTACACACACTATATCAACGCTCTCTCTTTATTCTAATTGTAGAGAACAGCTATGCCCTGCAGGACATAGTGTGGATGCAGCTTCTTTATGTCCCAACACATATCCTGTTATCAGTAGAAATATAAAATGAAATGTTTAGAGAGTTTGGTTGTCTTGAAGGGAAGTAATGATAGTGTGAATTGAACATAGGAAATGAGGTAAAGGTGGATTTACTGTACAACTACGAATGTGTGGACTGCGATCGAGGCTTGGGTAAAGACGTTGGAAAAAAAGGACTACAGTGCTGGATGGTCTAAAAATGCACAAATGATTTTAAATGGAAAAATAAACATTTTCTGACAAACAGGCCTCAGTGGAAACAATAGATGCTGACGAGGGAGCCTGAAAGAGAGTCAAAAAAAATAAAGAAGATGAAAGAGGAATGGAATAGGGTTGAGACAACATAGAATAAAACGGAGATTGGTTTGTTTGGCAGTGTCGGTGGTTACCCAGTTTGATTGTAATACAGCTCTGTCTGCACTGTCTGGGTTTTGTCAGCAGTGGTCAGGTGAGGTTGGTCGTCTTTGTGCTCCGTTGTTGTCTGAGCTTCATCACCAGTGACAGCGCCTCACAATACACTCCATTGATTCTCTAACAGGCAGGATGTATCCTCTTTTGCCGGTGTGTGTGTGTGCGTGCTCATTTCAAGTAAAAATTATGTGTGATAGCCAATATGACATCCTGAAATGATAAATAGCATCCGTTCAGTGACACCACTGAACTCTGACATGATCCTGGCAGGGTGTTAGTCTACAGAGACATTCAAAATTAATTTTATTGAAAGATGTAGTCGATAGAGAAGTTCCACACAAGGCAAGACGCTAAAATGTTCCATGCTGAAGAAGAAATGTTTTGAGAAACCCTACAATACTAATCTATGATTTAAGTAGGTTAGCAATCTTTTGCAGTGGGTCTTGTTATACAGGACAAATACAAAACAGAGAGACAGAGAGAATCATACCACTAGTCATAAGTTAACTCCAATAATTATCCAGTGAGCAATTGCTTATGGACAAAGGAAACACAGATGTTGTTATGAATCATCCTTAGGACATTGTCTGAGGAACCACCAGTGTCAATAGAGGTATTAAAAAATTATCAGTACATGTGTAAAGGAGTGTGCTCATAAGCACAGAAGTCACCCAATAAACCAAAAGGAATTAGGAGAGTCACCTTGAATCAGCAGTGTTATTTTGCCGAGTAAAATGCATTATGGGAGCTTGAGCTGGCCCTGTGATTTGTGTCCTCCTGACAAGGCTTCAGTGTTCATTAGAGGCTGTGGTGAGCTGCTCCTAGACACACAGGAACCACACACACTGGACAGCTCTGACACACACACACACACACACACACACACACACACACACACACACACACACACACTGGACAGCTATAACCATCTCCACCCTACTCCTAAGTGTGCACCCTATCTTCTCTAAAAATGTATAATAAAAAATTTGAAATTTAGGAAGTTTCTTATTTCACTTCAATTCCACAATCGTGTTTAGTTTTTTTAATTATTGCTGTGTCTCTGTGCTATGACAAATTATTGAATAAACAAGCCAGAGTGAGCCTGTGGAGACAATGTGATGATGAACTGTGGATCACAGTTTGAACATTCACATGAAATCATGTTACATCATTAGCACAGTTATGCCGGGGTCTCCCTCCCATCAGCAATGGACTGCCAAAATGGGAAAGGGCTTCCCCATTCATGCTGTGAGTGCACACTCACATATGTGCACTGCATGTTTAGGTGTGTGAGAGAGTCTTTCTGCATATTTATTTATGTGTGCTACTTACAAGTATGTGTAAGACACCTGACTACACAAAATCCGGTCCCTTAAAGAAGAGCTAGTGTGTGTGTGTGTGTGTGTGTGTGTGTGTGTGTGTGTGTGTGCATGTGTGTGTGTGCGTGCGTGTGTTTGTACTATGTGCCTGTGTCCGTGTCTGAATGTGCATCCACTGATGATGATTTCTCCTTTCCTCCTTCCTTTGCAAGGATTAAATATGACAATGCCGTTCCGGTTGGATCGTCACTCCCATTATTAATAAACCAGCTCTTTAATGGGGGCAAATTGATTTCAGACAGAGCCTTGTTTATTAGCCTCTGTTCCTCAGAGCCAATCATGAGTCAGCAGATTCAGCATCTCTGTTTGAAATCCTCATCTCTTCAAAACTAAGTCCAACTTATAAAATTTAGAACAAGGAGAGCGCCTCTGGAAATGTAATATTCATTTTGAATATAAACTGAGAGCTATACAGCCAAAGCCTTTTTTCCTCACATCACTCCAAATGATTAAAAGGCCTGGGAGAACGGTAAGTGAATGATTAAAGAGGGTATGTGCTGTCTGTGGGGTGTCACCTGTTAGTCTGGGATAGTTATGAATGTAGTAGGGGAGACATGAGTTACGGGCACTATCTGATGATCTGTACATCTCCCTCTCTTTTACTTTCTCCCTCTTTTCTCTCTGCTTGTTCTCTCTCTTTTTTTATCTGTCTGTCTCTTACCCTTCCCCCATCTCTCCCAGCCTGGCCGATGATTGCCACAGCCATTGTGGGTTATCTCCTGTGGTGACTCAAGAGTTTTCCTCCCTGCTGCATCTCAAGACCCACTGATCTCACCATTCCTGCAATTCCCCTACCAGCGTACACTCTTGCCCCTCTTCCCCCTCTTCCCTCTTTCTTCTACTTCTAAGTATTCTCTGAACCCCTGTGAAGACCTACTGGTGGAGCCATAATGGAGGACACTTACAATAACAGGACTTCCCTGGCTAAGGGGGCCAAGGACATTGTCAAGGAAGCCAAGCGGCATGCAACAAAGAAAGTCAACAAGGTGGTGGATCGCGCCACAGATGAGTACTCATCCAACCACAACTACAGCCGATTCCAGGATGAGGAGGACGAAGATGAGGATTTCTACCGGAACCCTCCGAGGCAGGACGGAGAGAGCTACCCTGACAACGAGGAGGGCTCCAGTGATGCAACAGAGGGCCACGATGATGAGGATGAGATCTACGAGGGCGAGTACCAGGGTATCCCCTCCGCAGGAGATAGGAAGCAAAAGGAGGGCCAGGTGGCACTGGGGCAACCGGTGTCAGATGCCACAAGGGACCGTAAGGGACTGGAGCAGGAGAGACAGGCGGACGAGGAGGAGCTGGCCCAACAATACGAGCTGATTATCCAGGAGTGTGGCCATGGGAGGTTCCAGTGGCAGCTGTTTCTGGTGCTCGGGCTGGCACTCATGTCAGATGGGGTGGAGGTGTTTGTGGTGGGCTTTGTGCTGCCCAGCGCAGAAACAGACATGTGTGTGCCCAACTCCAGCTCGGGATGGCTAGGTAAGGGACCCATGTGTGTTTGAGTGTTGATGAGAGGACGTTCATCTACTTATGCTAACATGAAATAATGCAATCCCTTCAATACTTATTGAATTTCATCATTTTGGTATTATTTTTTATGATTCTAAATAGTGTTTTCTAATGCCTTGATTCTTAACCTTTTAATTTTGCTGTACATTGCATTGTGGATGATGATGATGAAGATACTGATGTCATCAGGTTATCAACTTGGGCCTCAAGACTACACATTTAAAGGTCCCATGGCATGAAAATTTCACTTAATGAGGTTTTTTAACATTAATATACGTTCCCCCAGCCTGCCTATGGTCCCCCAGTGGCTTGAAATGGTGATAGGTGTAAACCGAGCCCTGGGTATCCTGCTCTGCCTTTGAGAAAATGAAAGCTCAGATGGGCCGATCTGGAATCTTGCTCCTTATGAGGTCATAAAGAGCAAGATTACCTCCCCTTTCTCTGCTTTGCCCGCCAAGAGAATTTGGCCCACCCATGAGAAAGAGACATCATGTCTTTCAAACGAGCAAAGTGGCAGTTGGTCAAGGCTTTGTGGAACACACAGACTGGATCAATGGAGTATCCCTTTAAGTAACTAATCAATGTCCCCATGCTCTTAAAAGTGTCATATTATGTTTAGGGCCTTGTTATTCTCAAGGAAACAACCTGATCATTAGACATTTTTCTAATCAGTGTGATGGATAACTAACCAGGACACATGCTAGCAAACATCAATGAATGATTTTAGCTATTTGCACAGAGGAGTTCTTTTTGTGGTTGTCTGGCCACCTGCAGACTGGGATACAAAGGTGTAATTGTAAGGCATTCTACGTACTAAATAGTATTCACTAAGAGTATTCTGTACACTGCAACTGTATTTAATAATGCAGACACAACTACATCCAATGCAAACTACTGTATTTTAGTAAGCAAGCTTACTTACTTTTGCCAGCATAAACATGCTACATATTTATATCAATGTTACTCCTCATTTCCACCAGATGTGTAACGGCTGCGGACCGGCCCCGCTGCGTGCCGGCTGCGTGCTCCGCCGTCCGTCAATACTCACCAGGTCCGGATTTGTTGCGGCACGGCTGTGGCCATGACTGACAGCTGTGCTCACGAGGACCCACAAGCTCTCGCGAATTCACGTAGAATATAACCACAAAACCAACAACAGTTAGCTTCCATCCAGAGGAGTAGAGGGGAAACAGCTCTGTGCTGTGTGTTCAAGGTGTAGTGCAGGGAAATATGATCCGCCGTGAGCACGCTGGATTTTATTTAGAAAATTAACCAGATATTTATTTTGTTTCTGTGCTCGACTTCCTGTCCCGCACTATCTGCCGTATGCTGAATTGCTGCGGAAATCCACGGTTAGAATTACTATATAGTATCAAGGGGGTAAGCTTCGCTTCAGAACGCGAACCTCCGATGGCGCCATTTTGTTGCTACAAAGCGATCACCTCTTGTTAGCATTACTCTGACCGCCATTTTTTTTTACGTCACTTGACTGCGTCACATCTGAAGCGTTTAAAGACTCTATTTGTCCATTGTTTATTTCTAAAGAAACACGACAATGTATAAAAGGCTCCATTACCTTGTACCTCACGTTATAGCTCCGTAGCAGACGTTTTTGTAAAAATAAGCTAACGATTGTGTCATAACCAAGTGACTTACTGTCGCACAGTAGAGGAATTACCGTATAGTACAGGAGAAGCTCGCAGGCAGTTTCGACTTACATTAACTGTTTAGGTTTAATTACTAATGTTAACTAGCATTATAGTTAGCAATAATTAGCCTGTGCTTATGTTATCTCCTTACATATACCTACGCTCTCCGTCTCTGTAAGATTAGAAATGATTGAGATTTCTCTTGTCACAGCTACCAGAAGACTTACAACTTTCAGACACGTTGCTCACGTCACATTTACGTTGTCTCTGTCGGTTGGAGGCTGCGCAGTAAAGCAAGAGATCACCGGAAAAGTGCTTCTAATAGCCTTCACTGGTCTCCGTCCAGAGCAACGGGGTCTATTGGTCCATTATATACTGTCTATGTATAGTATGCAACTTGGACTAAAGAAAGGGTCACACTACTTTCGTACTTTCAGGTTCGTACTATACGTGTCTCACTTTATCCTAGTTGTGTTTCACATGGATGAGGTGTTGCGGTCCACTGGTCTCTGTGTCTGGATTAAGAGGGTAGCTAGTGTTCCCTAGTGTTCTCTGTGTGTTGAGAAGGAGTCCCAGCAGTCCCTGTGGCTCCAGGTGTATAATCCATCACCACAGACTGTGTACAGGGGCTGACTCACCGTGTCAGTACCAGAGTGGCGAGGACATTATTTCAGGCACACAGCCCTTAGATACTAACTGCCACAGTGAGACATGACAATATATCAAGTTCACCGTGACATGATGCAAAATTGATAAGGCAGGGCTTTTTTTTAAGAATGGAGGTTGCGGCTGAAAGTTTGAAAAATTTGGATTAGAGTTGGAGAACGTTTAAAATAAGAAATTCAAACACCCTGTCATATGTTGTCAATTTAATATCCTCTCAAGATGTTGTGTACGATGCACCTTCATTTTCTCTTTCCAAGTAGCCATGCAAACTCTTTACTTCCTCTCTAACCAAGCAAAGTCCTGCAGGCATTCACGCTCTACACTCTGCTTCTCCTTGTTCGTGACGCCAACCCTCACCCCCTGCATTCTCTATGTGCCTCTCTTTTATTCTCCCATCCTCCCCCCATTCTCCTCTCCTTTCTCCTACTGATTGCCCTGAGGCTCCTCCCTGTTGAGGTGAATATGATTGGTGTGTGTATGGGTGGGTGGGTGGTTGTGCATGTCTGAGCATATAGCCTACATGATTATTATGACCTTGTTGGTATCCATTTGGAGTTTTCCAGAGTAATTACACTTAATTACAGCCAACAAAACAAAGTGAGTTTGTGTTTCACAGGTGCCATCGCAATAATGTATTGCAGAATTAAACATCAGCCAGTCTGTGGATGAATTTAATTAGGGGGGGTCTCATTTTTCATGTATTTCATATATATTCTGTATTTAACCAAGCAGAACAAGGTTCTTATTTTGCATTGACAGCCTTAACAAGATGTCCTCTTTGTGGTGGTCTGGTGGTGGCGATGAAGAATAGCTTTCATAGGGCACAGGGCCTAGACCACCAGTGATGTAGTCCACGTGATACGCAGGTATACGCAGTATACCCGCTAAGAAAAAGTCCAGGATTTCCATATTAACTTAAAAATGCCCAATGACACGTAACAACATACTTTGCTTTATAATTTTTATCTATTTATAATTGTCATCTGTGTTTTTCTTCTTCATATAGGCTAAATAATAGTATTTCTACTGCAAATTGGTGCATAAAAGTGAGTCAGAATGCAGGAAATGAAGTCGTTGATGCTCAAAAATTCCCTGGGGGAGGACATCCAGACCCCCCACTATGAAATGCCCCCCCCCCAAAAGGCTCATTCTGGCCCATATATATAGGCCCATACATATACAGTACAGTATACCCACTACAATACATTAGACTACACCACTGTAGGCCACCCGCTCAATGGTGTTTTAAGCCCCCAACGCCGACTTCAAGGCAGTGAATGCGACCGTCGACTTCAAGGCACCTAATCCTAAACCTGACCCTAACCATTGCCTAATCGTAGTGTGAAAACACCAAACACCAGGCCACCCACCCGCCAGTGAGGGATCATTTCCTTGCTGCTGCTGCTACAGTAGTGAATCTTACTAGTTGGTTGTAGCTGCACAGATGTTTCCACTTGCATTGCACCGTCCTGGTGACGCTCCTCACTTAGAACCTTAGTACCCTTACATGTGTCACCAGGTTACAGTCAACTTTCTGCTGTAAAGTCATAGATTTATAGCCTAGAAATCTAGACACACCCTAGTGGCAGCAAATTTATTTTGCAACCAGGGGGGTCTAGGCACTCTCCGTTGGCTTGCGAGCTGGAAAAACCAAACTCTGGTCGGGCCAATCACATCGTGTATAGAGTCGGTGGGTGGGCTTATGGCTGCTGCTGCTGCTGGGAACAGCGGTCTTCTGGAAGACTTGGAGTTAAGCTTTATTTGAGAAAAGAACAAAGAACAGCACAGAAATCATTCTTTAAAAAGGCAGATGTGTTTGGAGTTTTGCCGACCGGATATGGCAAAAGTTTAATCTATAAACTAGCTTCTCTTCCTTCTTCGTTGCTCTGCCTGGTTGGCTATCCTACTGCGTGCAGAGGGAATTTGAAAGACAACCGTTTATCCCGCTCCTCGGATTGAGCCCTGTCAATGGTGAGTTCCCAGACCCAACATCTTGATGTGGGTCTGGCTTGACAGGCTGATAGATTTATTAAACATCATGAAACTAACTCAAAGTATCTTCTAGAAGTTGATAAAATGGTCTCCACGGCAAATCTTGACTATTTGTAAGCTGTGCACTCTCATTGTATCACTATTACAGTTAAAATACATAATGCTTCCAAAATAAGGTCAAAAGTAGAAATCTGATTACTGGCCTGCCATGTATTCACAGATCTACAGTAACCAGCTTACATCAATGATTGTTAACACAAGTAACCTGCTTTCTTGTGTTCATGTAAATGTACTGACTGGCAGGTGGAAAGAAGTGGATGTTGATTCCATGCGTTTCATAGGAGGCACGTGGCTGTCTGTAGGGCCAACAATGGCTGTCAAGTTAGCTGTAAAAGTGGAATGGGCCATTTTATTGGAATAACAGAGACGAACAATACTTTCAGTCCCCCCAAAAAACAAATGGTTTTCAGATACGTTTTAAAAAGTACTTGACCACAGAGTACAGAGGAAATTATTTTAATGATTTCGAAAAATAGTTTGGTTAGTTCCACCTGAGCTGGACTCCCATCATAGTTGCATTGTGCAGCTCCATTAATCACATGACAGGCAGAGGCAAGCTGCACGGACTGAGCTGGGTGTAATGGGATAATGCAGTATGAGAAACGCAAAGGCCAGAATTGGATGGATGACTAAAATGCTGATTAGATTACTAAATTAATTTTGGTCCTACCAGTATCCCGATCATGCAGGAATATTTGATGCTACATGAGAATGAAGGATGGAGAGTTGGAGTAGGAGGGGTTGAAATACTATGGACGATGTGGGAAGGAATCAGGAGATTAAAAAAAGCACTTTAAGATGCAATATGTGTGATGAACAGGGGGAGAGGAGAGGAGGAAGGACAGCTTTAAAGCAGAGAGATTGCCAAGTTAGAGAGGAGTAATGGGGAGGGGAGGTGTGGGTGAACGGGAGCAGAGGGTTGGGAGATTGGTGGTATCAGTACACCAACAGTGTGAGGGAAAGGCTCAGCTATCATCTCAGACACAACAGACAATGGGAACGCATCAACCTATCATTACTTATGTATTCTCTTAGGCTGTCTTTTCCCTGCTGAAACTCCCCTCTTTTCACCCTCTGACTCTCTCTCAACTGGGCTCTCCTCGTTTTCATTTAACATCCCTCTCCCTCTCTGCCATCCATACTTTCCCCCTCCTTTCTTGTTTCCGCTCTACTTGATCTTCTTTTTACCCTTACTTCCCTGTCTTCTGATCTCTTGTACCTTTTTCTTTCTTGGGCTTCTTTGTGTCCCAGCCTCACTCTCCGTCTCCACTCAAGCTCCATTTCCGCAGTACTTCTCCCTCTTTGTCTCTTTTCTTTTCCGGTCGTTCCCTCTCTTTCTTCCTATCTGTATGAACCAGCTGACAAGCTGCGTGGGGCTGCGTGGTCCAGGGGCAGCTGAGCATGGCTAAACTGCAGTAAAATCGCAGCGTCACTGCAGAGATTACACTATTGTGCAGTTTCACATTTTTTGGGAGACTGAATTTGTGTTTGTGTGTGTGTGTGTGTGTGTGTGTGTGTGTGTGTGTGTGTGTGTGTGTGTGTGTGTGTGTGTGTGTGTGGGCGAGGAGGGTAGGAGTTTGTGACGGGACTGAAAGTGTGTGTGTGTGTGTGTGTTTATGCACATGGACCAAACCTGCTGCCACCAGCAATTTCAGCCACAAGCAAACCATGTCTAACTGCTCGCTCTTATCAGAGGTTCATGGCATCATATATTTCATGCGAATTATCCACAGTCTTTTACAGAAATGAAGGTTGTATCATTACTGATGCTGAGTGAGTCATTTTAAACCCTGCACTCTAAGCCCCACAATAGGTTACTTTCATTGAAATCCTGCCCCCACTGATATGACTTAAATATGACAAAAAAATCTCTTTTCCTGCGGAGGTGGCAGAAGACGGAGGCATGAATCCGATCAAACTGACACGATGTAGTACAAATGTGATTACACGCTGCTCACTTTAAAGGAGCTGATGACAGTGGAGCAAAGAGGAAACTAAGGCAAATAAATGAGAGGGAAGCACGGAGGAGAAGAGAGGAAGGGGAGTGGTGAGGGGAGAAAAGGAGTAGAAATGAGAAAGGGAAATGAGAAGTGAGGAAAACAATAGGAGAGAACACAAGCTGAGAGAAAGGGAAATGGAGAAAAGGTTGGGAAGAGAGGCACAAAAGGGGAGGAGAGCTGAGGGACGAGGAGAGGAGATAAAACGAGATCAAAGTAGCGATGAAGAGATCGAGAGAAACAGAAAGAAGGCGTAGGAAAATATCTAACCGGGAGAGTTACCACAGCGTCACTGTAGCGCGCACCAGGCACGCTGTTGTATGATAGTATCATCATTATGAATAAAACAGGACGGGTGTTTTGCGCAACGTTGTGGCAGTTTGCAGCGCTAAGAGCGAAGAGCATCAAAGCATGAAATCAGAGAAGAGGTCGTGATGCAGCTCAGCGCTCCCACGGCTCTCAGGGGACTCCTCGGGATGTGACAGGACAGAAAACAGTGCACCAGGGCCTTGCCCTTCCTCCCCTCTTCCCTCTCGTTCTCTTGCCCTATCTTGCAATTACCGAACTCTCCTCTCTCATTATCCTTTTCTGTCTTTTGTCACCCCCCCCCCCCCCCCTTCATTGCTTTTGCTCTTTCTTCTGCTGCTCACATATTTCATCTTCTTGCATTTTTGCTTGCTCCTGTTAAAATTTCAATTTTCTTTTATCTTCCCTCCTTCATCTAGTTCCCCAGTGGCTGGTTTACAGTAGCTATACACCAAAAGAGTTTAAATGTATTTGTAATATTTTAAATCTGTTATTTACTTTTACTGTTTGGTCCTGTGTGTGTTTGTGTGTGTATGATTGTGGCAGTGTTTCACATCTATTCCTTGGAATTTGTCTTGTGTTTAGAGTGAGCCTGTGATTTTGCTGAATATTAACCATTGCTGGAGATGTGTTTTGACATCTCAACAAAGTGTCATGGGGCAAAACCTTTTGCTTCAGCCTGAGAGGTCTCCTGACACACTGTCATTTTCTGATGGTGCTCAGAGTCGATATGGGTCATCTAGTCCAAATTCAGCTGCATTTCACACTATGGTGAAACGTCTGTACCAGTTGGCATCCATTCAAGGAGTTTTACATTCAAGGATGTGTCTCGTCGGTGCTTCAGAAAGTGTACATTTCTCCTGTAAAGAGACTTTACATTTCATCCCTCTGCAGTTTCAGATTGAAATGTTTGGTCTTGAAATTCAGCTGAACTGAGCTGAAGTCTGTTGATCCTTCTTCTTAGTCTGCAGGCCTTAGAAAGGACCTACACTTATAGCCTTACTAAATCAATGACATGGCAGTACTGGGTGATAGCACTAATGAAAGGAGTTTCATTAATTAGAATACTCTGGTTGAAGCTCTTGTCGTCCAACCATATAATTTCCAGTGCGTTCACTATTGACTGATAGACTGTAGCCCGAGCATCAGGCTAATGAAATGTTGAAACATTTAATGGGGGATGTGTGTTATGTGTATGTTAAAGTGGATTACTGAACACAATTGATTGAGCAAAATAATAAAACCTGCATGCAAAATTTTTGAACATTGAAAATATTTTGAGAAAAACAATATTATTAACCACACCCAAGTAAATACCCATTTCATCCTTATATTTATAAAAAAAAAAAAAAAAAAAAAACAACACATATCTGTCACTGGATAACCTTTAAAACAATGTATAATGGGAGTTTAATGCATAGGCAGACCCTTATTTTCATAACTCAAAACCTGTTACCTTTAAAAACAGAAAATCCCATACAGGCTTCAAAATGTTAATGTGTAACTGTGAAATAGAAGTGCTCCCTGGGGCACCCACATGTAACTCAGCCTGTATCCAAAAACAATTTCATCAAAGTTAACAATGCATTGCCTACATTCAGTATGTAAATGCTCATCTTGTTTTTCTGGACAACTGATTCTGAGTTGGTTTTTAACGATCTGTGTATTTTGACAAAGGCATACAAAGAAAACATAATCCACATTTGGTAAGCCGGTGAGGAGATACATGTGAGGAATCATTATTTAGTTGGGAGTAAAATTTTAAATTCCTCTTTTTAAAAATTATAAAAAATGTGAGAAAAAAAGAGAAAAAGCTATTAGCTTGTGTACTTACAGTAAAACCTAACTGCTAAATACATTTAGCATTCAGATAGAATAGGTTGTAAAGAATGTCTCAGTGTGTCTGTCTTGTCGGTGTAACAGTTCCTGTGAAAGGCTTTCCAACCTAAGATTTTGCTGCAGTGTAGTAATTGCTTAGTTCAAGTTTTAAAGCTCCAGAAAATGGGACTGTATCACTCTGACATCACACTGAAGGTGGGGTGTGGCTCATAATCAAGTATGTGCCATCATTTTCAGACATGACAGGTTAATGCCACACAAACTACCTCTTTTTGTGAAGAGACAGACCTCATAATGTCTGCTATTTTTGGATTATATTACATTACAGTACACCACTCTGCTCTTTGCTGGTGCGGGCACTGCTGACGTCATGCTCAGAGATATCGTGCAGCAACTCGGACAGAACATCAATAAAGTCATTACGTAATGGACTGTCCTGTGAGGGATGTGCTCATTAGTCAACAGTTTGATTGCGCTTGTGTTTTTTTAAAGGGCATTAAAGTAGCAGAAATCAGATGTTATGCCAGTATCTCTACAAAAAACCAAAACTTTATTGTTTGTATGGAAAATTGAGGGCTCAAACTAAATGAAAAGGCCTCTGGATGTTTAGATGCATGACAATTAAATGGGTGGCCGGTGGGTGTTTCCTTTCAGTATGCACTGTATATCTAGCCTTTTCTTAATGAAGCAAAAGTGAACTGTGCATAGACTGAAGACTTCCGTTAAATTTAGAATTAAATTTATGGTACCTTCAGGCGATTATCTAGATGGCTGCCAAATGTGATAGATTGCCGGGTTTTGACCCCTGAAGTGAGAGAGTCAAACAGATATCTGCTCACAGCAGAGGAGAAGAGACCTGACTGCAGACATTACAGACAGGAAATGCATCTTGCTATTAAGATTATTGTAATGGGATGAACGAAGTGTCCCTACTGCTGAGTCATATCACTCCATATATGACTGCAACTTTCACATTCTCTTCTTTGCGTGTGGAATTATGAACACCAACATCCTCTCTAAATCAGTTTTATGTGTCTAAAAAGAAATTCTAAATGGAGACAAATCCAGTTGGAGTTGCTGTTTGCAGCAGACCCTGTATGTTCATGAAGGCTCAGGCTGCTAAAGCAGTAATAATAGGCTCCTCTCTCCAGAGCAGAATCATGATGATCAGTGAGAGAAATCAATGCTGTTTTTGCTGGAGCATTGATCCCATTTGTGATGAGAGACATTAAAAGAGAGCAGAGGCCCCGTTGTAAAGTCAACCCACATTACTGTTCACATTTGTCTCCCCATTGATCAGAGCCTGTTTTCAGTCTTTACACAATGTATTTACTTATCAATGTTAGAGTGTTACTGGGGCAGGGGCTTTTCAAAAAGGGTGTGAGGTTCATTGTCATCAGTCAGTGCTCCAATTTTTAGGATCCAGTCAGAGAAGCAGGGATGCTATAGCTTTAATTTAGAAATTGTACATGTAGCAATCTCTTCTTGTTAGATGTATTGGTCTAATATGTCACTTGGGGAATGTGTTTAACTATAAAACACTTTGAGTGATATCAGCACTAACATCTAACAGCAGTATATTTTTTCCCTTTTTAAAATGCCATGATCATCTATAAGTTCAACATTGCATATGTTAGTCACCATAACTTCCAGTTCACTGATAAACATTCAGCAATAATGGAGGCGCATGCTTAATGTTGCCCCATATTTTTATTTGACACTTCACCATTTGCCAGCAAAGGCACATTTAGAGGACATGATTTCTAAAACACTTCTTGGCTAAGAGTCGGGTGGCTTTGAGGAGGGGGTGAGGGGATATTTTTAAAATGTCATTCCACTTCACTTAAATGAGAATTATGCTTTTGGTAATTGGTAATATTATGAGAGTAAAAAACATAAATCTGTGAAGGTCATCAGTTCAAACCATTAGCAGGGAGTGAAAGTGTGTCGTTCTTAGATGGTCTTGCCGCTGTGTCTTTTAGCAAGGCATGTTCTTTAGCTGAAATGCTTTGTTAAGAATAGTAGCCTCAGCAGAGAACTTTCTGAAGATCTCTCTGGTGTGCAAGTCTGTAACTGTAACATGTTAAAGTGTCTGTAATCTATAGTTTTAACAATGGATGCCATGACCACTTGTATGTGAAAGGTGTCGCTCGTAGCAACAAACCCACAGATAATTATCACCTGACTTTGCAATTCCCCTTTAGCTTACGGAGCCTTATAGCGTCTTATAGCTCATCGTTTGGGTTTTCTGGGCTGTGGCTTTTCTGTTTTGGTTTAATCTCGCTGCATTCATAGAATCCTTTTCGAAAAGATAGACATGACACACAAAATAAAATCTCCATAAAAATTGCGTGCTATTTATATGCATTTCCATGAGAAACAGCAGACGGACAAAGTTAGAAACTAGCTGGTGAGCACAATTCGCACAACTAACGGCTAAAGAGCCAGAAGTTAGTGGAGAACATAAACAGAGCTTAAAAAGAGAGTGAATATTTGACTTTAGGCCGCAATCCATGGGGAAGTGGCTTGGGGACTGGTGGGTCACCGGTTCAAGTCCCTGTATGGACCAAGTGTAGAGTGCGGACTGGTTGCTGGATACGTGCCAGTTTTCCTCCGGGGCACTGCCAAGGTGCCCTTGAGCAAGGCACTGAACCCCTAAAACTGCTCCAAGAGCACCGTAACCTATGTGACTAACCCTGCATGATGACCCCTCTGAAAAAAAATGCATGTGCGTGGTGTCTAGGAGGGATATGGGATGAGATACATTTCAACTGCGCCTTGTGTAAAGGTTTCCTGGTGTTGATTGACCAATAAAGCATTTTTAAAAAAAGGTGACCAGTAACACTACACAGTTAATAAACCGTATCTGCTTGATGTGTAAATAGGCAACTGTTTGCTAAGTTAAGTCTGTTAAAGGTCCCATGGCATGAAAATTTCACTTTTATGAGGTTTTTTAACATCAATATGTGTTCCCCCAGCCTGCCTATGGTCCCCCAGTGGCTAGAAATGGCGAGCCCTGGGTATCCTGCTCTGCCTTTGAGAAAATGAAAGCTCAGATGAGCCGATCTGGAATCTTGCTCCTTATGAGGTCATAAGGAGCAAGGTTACCTCCCCTTTCTCTGCTTTGCCCGCCCAGAGAATTTGGCCCGCCCATGAGAGAGAGAGAGACATCATGGCTTTCAAACGAGCAAAGTGGCAGTTGGTCAAGGCCACACCCCCACCCTCCACCTTGTCCCCCCCTTTCTTCTCCTCAATAGCTACAGACACAGAAATGGCACATACTAAGGAAAGCTCATTGTGGGACTGGCTGTAGTGGCTGTAATTGTGCACCAAGGCTTTCGAGAAAGAATTTCGGGAAAGAGACTTCAGATACAGTATTAGGGGACCACTGAGGTCTATATAAAAGCATCCAAAGAGCACCATGTCCAGCGGTTAGGGTTAGGGTTGTATATGATAACCAACTGAATATTACTTTCCAACCCCTCCCATTCCGAGTGCGTTCTAACTCCTACGGTGGCTGTATTATTCCAGGAAGTACGACTTTGTCTGTAAGAGTTCCTTCCAGTGTAATAATAGTTTTACGTTATTCAGGTTCCCAAACATATGCAAGCTAATGTTAGTAAAGTATCACTGCTATTGTTATTCTGTATATTGTACAAGATCAATAGTGTAAGGCAATGTTTACAGCGTAGAAGAGAAGCAACGGAGGTTTGTGTGTTTAATTTATTTCTCTGAGCAGTATGAACAATGTCAATGAAACCGAAATTAGCTCTTAGTATCTCCAGCTAGTCTATGTTACATCTCACGATGTGAGTTGTCTGCCAGGGAAATCACGACAAATATGATTACGTTTATGTTACAAAGTAGACAATCCTTTTTCATCATTGACGCGAGGAAAAGTATCTTAGACGCTGTTCTAGCGTTATGCACAACCATAGTTAGCCAAGCAACTATAAAACTTTACACAAATAGGCAGAATTACCAACTTCTGCGTCTCTTTTTAAAATCCTTGCTCCTTATGAGTTCTTTCCATCTTGGAAAAGCCACTCCAATATTAATTGAACCTGTTGCGTTGTCATTTTAATTCTCTTTTTAACTTCCTTGGCGACTCCGTTACATGTCCTAGATAGGCACTCCATCTTCAACCGGCTTTCAAATCTGCCGGCAGTGGCTGTGTAATCTTCTCCCCCTCCCTGGCATTCGTCACAGTGCCACTGACTGTAAAAGTGCGAAACGCGGAGATATGTCCCTCTTTGGCTAACGTATTTTAAAGATGGAGGCGCAACATGGTAGAATACATTCAAGCCATATTCGATTCTAGAGATTCTACACCTATGAGAATACTTTGATTAGTTGGTGGAAGTAATTACACATGAATGAGCACATATTTGTGAAAGAACAAAGTTTTTTTTTTGCTAAGAATCAACTCAAAAAATTACACAATGGAGCTTTAAGGGAATGATATGTCAATGCTGTGTTCACAGCTTTTTTCTGCTGCTTCCCGGTTGCCAAAAATTGGTTATTGAAGGTGTCTCTTAAGAGCTTTGTGAAGATAATCTAGTAAATCATATGTGAGAAAAGTCTACAGGAGGCAACTCATTAGATAAAACCTGATGAGAGGACTGGCACTAAAATCCTCTCCATAAAGTAACCAATGAGATAAACTCCCCAAATGTTGGTGTAGTCTGAGACACCAAAACATATGACCTCATACAAACATATGCACATGCAGAGTTGTGAGGTAATGTATTGTATGTTATGGCAAACAAAACTCAAACCCTTCTCTCCCCTTATCTTTCCAGGCAGTGTTGTTTACTTAGGGATGATGGTTGGAGCGTTGTTCTGGGGAGGAATGTCTGACAAAGTGGGTCGCAGACAGTGCCTCCTCATTTGCATGTCCACGAACGGCTTCTTTGCCTTCCTGTCATCTTTTGTTCAGGGATACGGCCTCTTCCTCCTTTGCCGTCTCATCGCGGGCTTTGGGTAAGTCTGATAACGTGGAGGTCATTCTAGGGCTAACTAAGATGACAAGCCATCCGTTTAAACGATTTGTGAAAAGTCAAGTCAAATTGTTACACTATTGTTACGCACTTCAAAATCTCCTTCTTTGGCAACAGGATTGTCACACTATCTGAACATAAAACAGTATATATGTCCAAAATTAACTTATGCATCAGGGCTAAATCACTGAGAGTAAAGAATCCATCTCTGTGAGGCACAATCTATTCAAGGTGTGTTTCTGTAGGCATGTCTCTGTCTCTCCCAATTGTCTCTTTCTCTGCCTTTGAGTAATTGTAAAGGTTATTGAAAAGAGATGAAAGAAATGTCCTGTCATACTTACGTGAAGCCTGTTTTCTCTCTTACTCTTCCACAGAAAATGTATGACTCTTTTACCATAGAGGGTTTACTATCTGTCTATCTAAATGTAATTTTCTACTGCTGCTGCAATGCAGAGCGGTAACAACTATGAACAGCCGGTCTAAGATGTTATAGGCAGTGACATTCTCACTCCATAAAGAAAACCTCAATATACATTTTTGTAATCATCTCTTAAAATAACCAGTGTGTTTCAGAGTTTGTGAAAATGAAAACTCTACCAGAGACAGATAGTGTGTCATCCTCTTTATACATAGAAACATGGTGTAGAATGTGATTTATTATGTCCTTGTCTTTGGCAGTGCAACTGTTCCTTTAAGAGCTAATTCAGTAATTGCATCTGCACCATTCTCCCCAGAGACCTCTAGAGTAATTGAAAAGGCTGTCCAAACTGCCAACGTGACCTGTGCCTTTGAATCATTCGGGAACTGGCACTGAGGGTTTTTTTGTATTAAGTTTTGGGGACAAAAATGCTTAGCTGTGTTTATTTTTTGCTTATTTGGTCTCCTTTGATGTATTAGTAATGAACCTTCAGTTTATTCTATTTTAATGGAAAACAATCCAAAAAAAAAACCTTTAAAGGCTGAATAGAGTCTGTAGGAATTTTAACATTTAATCAAATTAAAATTTTCACAGTTTGACAGACAGGAACCAAAACAAGGTCACAAACTGAGGGATTAAGATGTAAAAGCAATTGTGACTACAAACACGTGTCCTGGTTTCTCCCTCTACTCCCACTAACTTCCACATTCTCTCTGGTTCTTGCAGGATAGGAGGTGCTGTGCCCATTGTTTTCTCCTTCTTTGCAGAGGTGTTGTCCAGGGAGAAAAGAGGAGAACACCTCAGCTGGCTGTGTATGTTCTGGATGATTGGAGAGATCTATGCATCTGCTATGGCCTGGGCCATCATACCACACTATGGTGAGTTTATTGGTTAGAAAATATTGTAATGTACGCCTATTTTGCTATAGGCTAGGGATTGTGCGTACTAATAAATAGAAAAGGCCAATTATAAATTGTAAAAACGTTATATCCAGTAAAAGCCGTGACAGAATTACGTTTTTTTTTTAGCACTGATGAGAAGCTTGGCAATGTGACTTAAGCTCTTGACTACAACTTACAAAACTGTAAGGCTTCCCCATGGCCGTGGATTGTGGTGCAAGATTTCCCTGCCATGGGAATCAATCACCTAATAGCTCTGAGTGGGTGCAGGCTGTAAAAGGCAGAGGTTTAAGTTAAGATATTAACGTACGCATGCATACCATAGAGCAGACGCATGCTGGAAGTGTGAGGGTGGGCCTGTGGGGGAGAAAAAGCTGTGATTTATGACAATACCACATTAGATATCAGCTGCACTCATTATGAAAAGAAACAAAATGAAGGGAATGAGCTTTCTTCCTCTCCTCTTCTCCTACTCACATTCTTTTAACTTCTTCCCTGCTTTTTTAACCTGCTATCCCTACCTTTTACTGCCCTCCCTCTCCTCCTGTTTTGTACTCTCCCTCTCTCTCTGTCTAACTCTGTCCTTCCTTTTATTACCTCTCCTCTCTCTCCATTCTCTGTCTCTGCAGAGTGTTCTTCTTGATCAAGCATAATTAGGTTTTTCTCCTTGCTCTAATAGGACAAAGCTACAGCTAGAGGTGATTTATGGCCAGACCATGCTTTAGCCAACCTGTGACGTCATTGAGGGAGAGAGAGAGAGAGAGAGAGAGAGAGAGAGAGAGAGAGAGAGTGTGTGTGTGTGTGTGTGTGTGTGTGTGTGTGTGTGTGTTGCTGTAAGTGGCATGGGTGATGTTGTACTGGGGTGTAGCCATATACTGTACAGGTCTTCTTCAAGGGAAATTGAAGGCAATAACATCTGACATTGTAAGAGGTCATCTGGGTTAAACCCCCCCACACACACACACACACACACACACACACACTTACATGTTACTCAAGGAGATGCACAAATGCACACACAGCTGTAGATCCGCTCACTGGTGAAGGACTCACAAAACATTCTGAAACCATAACGAGTCTTCACGACGAAATTCTGCTGTCAGATCTGCTGATATCGTATTGAAGGGATGGTAGTGGCCTTACTCTGCTCTTATTCTCTCTGACACTCACTACCACTCTGCCTCTCTTTCTCTCAGAGAGAACTACGTGTCTTGCATACTCCAGTGCTCACCAGTGGTTTTTATGTTTTCCCTAAAGTGCTGCAGTGTCTGCAACCAACAGCACTACGATGTGTGGGCCAAAATGCCTCATGCAGAGATACCTTTGTCTATTTGAACAAAGGCTAAAGGTATCATAGATTGGTTATGATACAAGTGCCACAACACTAGCGTTTATTACACCATTAGGGCTCTCATTTATCTTCTCCACTCGCTGACTCCTAATGTCTCCCAAAAGCCCCCTGCCAGACTCACAGCTGGGGCCCTAAAGGAGGTCTGCTCGGCACAGATCCTCATTACATTGACGGGAGAGTTTGAGGAGTTCACTTGCGGCCAAGAAAGCCCACCACGAGAGTAACCTCATTAGACACTGCTCAGATCCACAGATTAAAGATTAAATACCCTCCGGTCGTCTTCACATTGTTGTCAATTAATTGTAACTCCTCTGCTTCTACTACTTGAAAGGCATTATATGATTTTGGCTTTCTGTAAACCAGGAAAGCACTCTGTATAGTGAACATGTAGCTGAAACCAGCACCTGGTTAGCTTAGCTTAGTATAAACACTGGAAACAAGTGAAAACAGCTAGCCTGGCAAAATGTCAAAGTCATTTTTACAGCTCTTAAAGTCTTCAAATCTGTCTGTACTGTCTGAATCCATCCATCCATCCATCCATCCATCCATCCATCCATCCATCCATCCATCCATCCATCCATCCATAATTCTCCCCTCTCGCTCTATCTATCTATCTATCTATCTATCTATCTATCTATCTATCTATCTATCTATCTATCTATCTATCTATCATATCTAGGCCTGGGAGTAGTGTAGCACTGCTGAGTCAGTCATCCATAGACTTAGTCAATTACTGTATGTACATAATCCTTGTAATGAGATTTCCAATGGCAAGGGTGAAACAGTAACCCTAAGGGGCAGGAAGCCACGCTACATTTCTGTAGAAAAGGCAATCACTGCTGAACAACTCCTTCCCTTTTTCTCTATGTTACTCTGTCTCTTTCTCTCCTTACTCCTCTGTCTAACTCTGATTCACTCCAGACAAACACACACACACACACGCACACACATGGAAAAAGCCAAGGAAATAAATAAAGGGACTCTGAGAAAGCGGAAATACACACAGGAGGGACGTTGTCTACAAAAGTCATTACTCTTGCCCAACAAAAGACACCATGAAAGTGAAAGCCAATCATTGCTTATTTCCTTTTGCAGTTTTTGCTTTACTTTTACCTATTTTCTTTTTTTTTTTTTTTACGTTGGTCCGGTCTCTTCTGGGATGGATTTATACCAACCACCCCCCTTTGAAAATAGTTGTTTTTATATTTTGATTTGAATTGCTTTCAAAGCCGGATTTGAATATGCTGTGAGAATCATTTCAAGCAGCCTTTTTCTGGCATAACCATTAGTGTTAACCCCCTCCCCACTCCCTGACTCCCCTCCTACGCCTGTTGATGGATAATGGTGCTATTCCCTTTGGAGCAGCATCTCCATGAAGCACGATCTGTCGAGGAACGTGGGAGTTCACGACTGACACGGCAAACCCTTTCTGTGCTTCCTCCCAAAATATTTCTAAAAAATGAAGTGAATGAAAGTACAACTACAGATCTACATATAGGAGACATTGTTTGTGATTGCATCCTGGCTGGTCCTGGCATTACTTTATATATACTGTATACTTAAGTTATTCTTTGAGTTACCGTCACAAGCTTTATGTAACTACATACTTACATACATGTTTATGTAACATGTATCTTTATGTAAGTTTTGCACACAGCAAACAATAAAATCTTTAAATTACAGCAATACTGTAATGTCATTATTAGGTTTCCTATTGCATAAGGAAAAGGAAAACATGATGTGTAATTTGGAATGTATGTTTGTGTATTTACATGTGTACATGTGTGGGTGTGAGTTTGGCATTATGGCATTATGTTAGTTGTCAATGTCATCTGCATTTTCTCTGTTAATGCAAGTTTTTTTGTTTGCATCTCCCCCTTTTGTTAGAGTGTATAAGGCTATGTGTGTGTGTGTGTGTGTGTGTGTGTGTGTGTGTGTGTGTGTATATTTGTGTGTGTGTGCATGTTACAATGATTGATGAGTCTGGGAGAGTGCCTGTGGGCTAAGATCAGGTGCAACGAGATTTAACTTAGCAGAAAACGCTCAATTCCTTTCCTACACATTCAATTAACCCGTCCCTGTGCACTCCTCTCAGCTCCCTCTGCAGAGCCATTCATCTCGGAGCTTACATATCACTCTGCTCCGGCCGCTGAATGCTCTCATTTAAAAAGCCATCTTTTATTTTGTGTTCGGAGTATGAGTTTCACACACAACATTTAGAATCAGCCTCTCAGATCAATTGGCCCAGTACCCCCTCTGATAAGGTAGTATCTAAGCTACATTTAATATTATTTAGTCAGTGCTTCCTCAAAGCATCATTTTGAGACTTATTAAGTAATTGTATTTGCTTTTATTATGCCCCTGTGAGCTGAAGATTGGCTAAATAGCCACCTGCTGGCATTATGAGGCGTTATGAAATTAACACTAATTTTGTATGCAGAAAAATAATTATTTTCAGGATTGCTTGAATATTTTACATTATAGTAAGGCACCAACAACATATATCTTTATTAGCAAAATAAAGTCAGTGCCATACAAAAGATAAACCATCTAATGTAAATGAAATAGGGCTTTAAGTCTTAATGTTAACTCTGAATAATGAGTAATACAACCAGGTAGAAAGTAGTGCCATAGTATGTTAAATAGCAGTTAGCAGCATTTGTGAGTAAGTCTGGCAGCACTTGGATTTGTGAGCTTTCAGATTAACATGATAAAATTATCAATGCTTCACAAACTCATGACAATGTGCCAAACACAGATAAGCTGCATGGACAAAAAGACAACATTCAATAAGAATAAGTCATAAGTAACATATATTATTATATATTATTATATCATATATTATACAGTATACAATTTATTGGCATCCAACATAATGTTACCCTCTATTGCAGCAGTGTTTGCAAGACAATAAAAATCAAACACTTGTCATGTGTCATGTTTTCATCAAGTATTTAAATGCATTCCCTTCCTATTCCGCAATGTCATCCATCTGACTGTCATTGGTGTTGTATGCCACTGTTTACAGGTTGGAGTTTCAGTATGGGCTCAGCATACCAGTTTCACAGCTGGAGGGTATTTGTGGTTGTCTGTGCCCTGCCCTGTGTGTGTGCTGTGGTGGCACTTACCTTCATGCCTGAAAGTCCCAGGTTCTACCTTGAGGTAATTCTATTTTCCCAAATTATAACAGCTTAAGAAATATTTACACTGAAACAGTTATGATCCCTCATGAATCTGCTGCAACAGTTGTATCTTCAAGAACACTGTGTCATTGTCAACAGCCGTGCTTATCTGTTCTTACATTCAACATCTGTAGAACAGTACATCAGGTAAACTGAGAGTACTTGGGCATTTCCTAACATATGTTTAATCAGATCAAACAGTGTGAGTCATCTAAAACTCCTGGAGGAGGCTTTATATGTGCAAATAAAAGCCTGGAGATTCGTGACAGTAGGTTCGCTGCTGCAGGATAATTACCCTTTGAAGTAAAATGAGTCACAGTTGTCGTGACTTTCATCATTTTGGCCCATCTTGGAAAAATCAAAAGGAATATATTTATGTACAGTATACAGTATAGTGCTGATCCTATGCATTTTATCTTCTCTCTTTTTTTCCGCTTTCCCTCCTGTCAGGTGGGGAAGCATGATGAAGCCTGGATGATCCTCAAACAGATCCACGACACCAACATGCGAGCGCGTGGGCAACCAGAGAAAGTCTTCACAGTGAGTGTTTGTTTCTGCTGTGCACTGTCTTGGCTGGGTTTCCTGATGCTTAAGGAAGCAAAGAGGCTTATATTCTGCCACCGCTGGGACAGGTTTTAATGCTTTGACACTGCAGGATCATATCTGAATTAGGAAGGTTCTGAAAGCTGTTTTGTGTCGTTCAGGCTTATTTGCTTCGTGAGCTGCACTTTGGGAAAGCCTCTTAGTCAACACGTTTCTTGAATTGATCATATACTGTAGTACACACTGTTTACATTGATTTTCATCACAGTTATGTGCTTTCAATCTTGTGTGAATCTAAAGATAGTCAAATATAAATACGTGAAAAACCATCATACAAGTAACATCCATGATATTGCTTACGTAATCACAAAAAGTGAATGTTGAATGTGAGTATTGTATTATACTGTGATCATGATTTTCCTTCTTGATTACTTTGTTAGGTAAACAGGATCAAAATCCCCAAACAGCTGGATGAACTGGTGGAAATGGAGTCAGAGTCTGCCAACCGAGTTTCCAAGTTTTTCTTCAGAATAAAGACTGAAATACATGGGGTAAATATTTGTCTTTTTATTTAATTGGAGCAGAAAGCAATTTTGTTTTAGGCTAATTTCTGTCCACTGCCTCAACCGTACATTTGTCTTTTGATCACATGATGTATCCTAAGTCTCTTATCTCTCTTTAGATCTATCTGAATCTCATGAAGTGCTTCAACTACCCTATGCGAGAAAACATGATGAGACTAGCCATAGTGTGGTTCACGCTGTCATTCGGGTATGCTTCCTCCTGATGTAATTTGTGTCATAGAAAAATCATACAAGGCTAATTTCTCCGGTCAGAGAATAGCACTAGGCAGTCAGGTTTGCGACCACGTTGCATTTCTGTCATCTTGATTTCTCTGCTGTGCAGAAGTTGCGAGGTCTTGAAATCATTCACAGTCTGTGGATCAATTACTGGTCCATTGGTGTCTTGGGGCAGGTCGAGCAAAGATGGAAGGAGTGAAAGCAGCCAGAGATTAAAAAAATACCCTGGAAAACAGAAACAAGTGTATCCTGGTTTTCTACTGTCTGATTGCACATGTATGTGTGTATCTGTCCATGTTTTCGTCAGAGCTCAGTATAAAAATCTACATATTTTGGCTGATAAATGTATCAATTTTTGATATCCTGATATCCTTGTATCCTTGTGGTTGCAGGTATTATGGCCTGTCAGTCTGGTTCCCTGATGTCATCAAACACCTTCAGGCAGATGATTATGCCTCCAAAGTGAAGCTACACAATAATGAACGCATTGAAGACTTCACTTTCAACTTCACTTTGGAGAACCAGATACACCAAAATGGCCTCTTCATCAATGACCGGTAGGACAAGTAAACTTACCAGCAGGCTTAGTGGATGGATGGATAATTATACTATGATAGAATATTTAAAGCGGAATGTAACTATACTTCTTCAGATTCATCAATATGAAGCTGAGGTCCGTCACCTTCATTGACTCTACCTTTCGTAACTGCTACTTTGATGATGTGACATCGGTGGGCTCCTTCTTCCGTAACTGCACTTTCATTGACGCTTTCTTCTTCAACACAGGTGAGATACAGTGGTGTGAAAAAGTGTTTGCCCCCTTCCTCATTTCCTGTTCCTTTGCATGTGTGTCACACTTAAGTGTTTCGGAACATCAAACCAATTTAAACAAAAGTCAAGGACAACACAAGTAAACACAAAATGCAATTTGTAAATGAAGGTGTTTATTATTAAAGGAGAAAAAAAATCCAAACCATCATGGCCCTGTGTGAAAAAGTGATTGCCCCCCTTGTTAAAACATACTATAACTGTGGTTGTCCACACCTGAGTTCAATTTCTCTAGCCACACCCAGGCCTGATTATTGCCACACCTGTTCACAATCAAGGCATCACTTAAATAGGAGCTGCTTGACACAGTAAGGTCCACCAGAAGATCCTTAAAAGCTACACATCATGCCGAGACCCAAAGAAATTCAGGAACAATTGAGAAAGAAAGTAATTGAGATCTATCAGTCTGGAAAGGGTTATAAAGCCATTTCCAAAGCTTTGGGAATCCAGCGAACCACAGTGAGAGCCATTATCCACAAATGGCGAAGACATGGAACAGTGGTGAACCTTCCCAGGAGTGGCCGGCCGCCCAAAATTACCCCAAGAGCGCAGCGACGACTCATCCAAGAGGTCACAAAAGACCCCA
This sequence comes from Perca flavescens, assembly GCF_004354835.1. NCBI lineage: Eukaryota > Metazoa > Chordata > Actinopteri > Perciformes > Percidae > Perca > Perca flavescens. Next base: position 16,144,154 of record NC_041335.1, on the reverse strand, counting down.
CAACAACGTCCAAAGAACTGCAGGCCTCACTTGCCTCAGTTAAGGTCAGCGCTCATGCCTCCACCATCAGGAAAAGACTGGGCAAAAATGGCCTGCATGGCAGAGTTCCAAGGAGAAAACCACTGCTGAGCAAAAAGAACATCAAAGCTCGCCTCAATTTCTCCAGAACACATCTTGATGATCCCCAAGACTTTTGGGACAACATTCTGTGGACCGATGAGACAAAAGTGGAACTCTTTGGAAGGTGTGTGTCCAAGTATATCTGGCGTGAAGGAACACTGCATTTCATAAAAAGAACATTATACCAACTGTAAAATATGGTGGTGGCAGTGTGATGGTCTGGGGCTGTTTTGCTGCTTCAGGACCTGGAAGACTTGCCGTGATAAAAGGAACTATGAATTCTGCTGTCTACCAAGAGATCCTGAAGGAGAATGTCCGACCATCTGTTCGTGTACTCAAGCTGAAACGAACTTGGGTTCTGCAGCAGGACAATGATCCTAAACACACCAGCAAGTCCACCACCGAATGGCTGAAGAAAAACAAAATGAAGACTTTGGAGTGGCCTAGCCAAAGTCCTGACCTGAATCCTATTGAGATGTTGTGGTATGACCTTAAAAAGGCCGTTCATGCTCGAAAACCCTCTAATGTAACTGAATTAGGACAATTCTGCAAAGATGAGTGGGCCAAAATTCCTCCAGGACGCTGTAAAAGCCTCATTGCACGTTATCGCAAACGCTTGGTTGCAGTTGTTGCTGCTAAGGGTGGCCCAACCAGTTATTAGGTTTAGGGGGCAATCACTTTTTCACACAGGGCCATGATGGTTTGGATTTTTTTTCTCCTTTAATGATAAACACCTTCATTTACAAATTGCATTTTGTGTTTACTTGTGTTGTCCTTGACTATTGTTTAAATTGGTTTGATGTTCCGAAACACTTAAGTGTGACAAACATGCAAAGGAACAGGAAATGAGGAAGGGGGCAAACACTTTTTCACACCACTGTATAAGGATTCAATATTCTTCAGTGATTTCTTTGACATAAATACACAGCTAGTGTGGGATGTTTTGTCATTTTCAGATTCATCAGGTATAATTGTGTCAAATAAAATTTTCAAAACAGAGACAAGACAACAATATACTGCGTTGTGATTGTTTTATTATTGCGTAATGTAATTTTTTTGCACTCTTTGGGCAGACATTGATGAATCCAAGTTAATAGATGGCACAGAGTTGATCAACAGCACATTCACACACAACAAGAAAGGATGCCAGATGACGTTTGATGATGACTACAGTGCCTACTGGGTTTACTTCATCAACTTCCTGGGGACTCTGGCTGTTCTGCCCGGCAACATTGTGTCCGCCCTTCTCATGGACAAAATTGGGCGTCTGTCCATGTTAGGTAAGAACGGAGGGTAAGAGTGAGGTTCATGTTGATGTTATTGTTTTTTTCACATCGAGTGCAGGATGTTGAAATGATTCATGGTGTGGATGTAGCATCCATCATTGAGTATGAGAGGCAATTTTAATTAGGCCCTATAATTCAGTGGAACATTGAAAGTCAAACGAGTTTCACGTGCACTAACTCCTGCTCTGTGTGTTTGTATGTCCATCAGGTGGCTCCATGGTCCTTTCAGGCATCAGCTGTTTCTTCTTGTGGTTCGGCACCAGTGAGTCCATGATGATTTTCATGTTGTGCCTTTACAACGGCCTGAGCATCTCTGCCTGGAACTCCTTGGATGTGGTAACGACTGAGTCATTCCCTACTGTCAGGAGGTGAGAAGACAAACAATGGATGATTGCATACTGGTTTACATAGTTGTTTAGACTTCTGGAGGGATTTACATAAAGTGGACAGACATACGCATAACATACAAGGGTGATTCAGTCAACTTTAACACACTTCTCTCTCTTGTCTACCTTTTACCTCCTCCTGTCCCTGATTATTTTCCCCTCAGAGGAACAGGCTTTGGATTCTGCAATGCTCTGTGTAAGCTGGCTGCAGTCTTGGGGAACCTGATTTTTGGTTCTCTTGTTGGCATCACAAAGGCCATCCCCATCCTCATGGCCTCGACTGTGCTCGTCGGGGGAGGCCTGGTTGCGCTCAGGTTGCCTGACACCAGGGAGAATGTCCTTATGTAACACTGGCTTGGCATTCATCAGCTGGGATAAAACCTGGATAAAACCTGGGTGAATCCGAGAGAAAGCCCCGGGAGCTTTGAGCAAGGAGTGCAAATGGCTTGGTTCAAACATACTGAATCTACACTATTAATCACATTCCGCTAGTGTACCTTATGTAAAGCTGGATAGCAAGCCACCTTTTATCACAGTGTTTTACTTTTATCATACAACTCAAAATCATTAGATTCCTTGTTAGTCAATAATAAGCTCAGCCATTTTGTGAATATATTATCTGGAGATTTCACATGACAGAGGTGAGAGTTTGCACAGGTTTTGGTACTGAGACTTTGGTGGAGTTTTGTTCAGTGACTGGTTGCCCCCTCCAGCTGCAGCCAAAACCTTGTGTGGAGTCACTGCTTGGTTAGAGCTCAAGGCTTTTAATATTAATACAGTCTTATTTAGACAAGCCAGATGGGGAGAAGAGTGAAAAACAAGCTGTAATGAGCACAGCCAACCTTCTGTTTGACAACGTAGGGAATAGATGATCAGACAGAGCGGACACACGACACAGCTGTGTGACAGCTGTCTTGCCCACAAGACTCACGTACACAGGACATGTTGTAGACAGTGTGTACAAAGTCAACATAAATACCAATTTGTTAAAACCCACACATAGATATACTTTATGTGCAAATACATGTCTTAGAATTGACTGATACTCAAATATACCTTCTCTTTTTTTCTACACTTGCACCATACTGGACACACGATACTGTATTTTGCTCGACATGACATTTGCTCAGACATCTGCAACCTTTTCAAACTAGATAATTCAGTTATGACGCTAAGCCCTTTGCATTACCTACCCAACCAAAATTCAAAAAGGCCATATTGAAAAACTTTTCTTGTACCATTAATTGTATGGTATGTTGAATGATGCTGCTTATTTTGTTTTCTGCTTATGCTTTGTGTTATTGCGGAAGATGAAATGATTAATTATTAATTTTATCCAAATGTTACTCCAGGTCTCCATCAATGTGTTGTATTATTGTACAAAGGCTCTCTGATGAGCTTTCCTTCCAATTTAGCTTGGTGTTGGATCTTGCTTGTGGCAGTGATGTTGATAATGACATGTCGTGTTGCTTCCTTTTAAAAATACTGAATGGCCTTTTTTTTTTTTTTTTATGTGCCTCTCCTTAACTGGAGCAGTCTGCCCATAATCATGTGGTGTCCAATGGTTATAAGTAACAGACAGAAACTGAACAGGAAGTAAATAGATACAATAATCATGCCATTTTGTGTGTGCGTGTGTGTGTGTGTGTAATATGTGGCCAATACAGTATTTTATTAGAGTGTGAATTCATTTTTGGTTTAAACCTCATCCCTTTTGTTAGACATAAATATTTTTTTCAAATAAAACTTATATTATGGCAAGATAAGCCTCATGTGCTCCTGAAAAAAAAATTGTTGTTACCAACCAAATTGTTACCAACAGGTAAACAACGATTCGTAGGATTAAATGGTGTAAATTACCAAGCACGACTACAAAGTAATAATGTAAATAACAACCACCTCTTTATGAGGGCTAATTGGTGCCACCCATGATGAAAATGTCTCCTAAGGAAACTTTTTGGCTCTCTTTTCACTTTGTATTTTGAATCATCTGGGAGAAATTCAACTGAAATTGTGTCTGCATACTTGTTACATTTGAAGTAAAACAAACACAACCATATAATACATTTAAGCACTGTCATTTGTTGTGATTTAGCAACACTTTTGTCTAAAATCTAATTATTGCCATAATTGTCACACTTGAAAACATGACCTACCTTGTACTAGTTATTATGTCTCTTGTCTTTCAACATTGGAACCTCAATGCATACTGCTAAAGATAATGATAACATCACGTTTCTATAATATTCAAAGTGTTACAATACCTTTAAAAAATTTTAATTGATAATAACATTTTTCACATTTAATTTGTGCCCGTGGATTGTATTTTCTGTGGCTAACAGCCTGTGTCCTGCTTTTCTCTGCATTTGTGGTATGTGTTATTGCAGCGTAGAAGTAGTTTACCCTTTGCACTGCATTTGGCTCTGTCAAGGCTACTCAACAACAACAAAAATGCTCCCAAAGTGGTACTGTGCATCCATTTCCATGGACACAACCTTTTCTCAGACTTTCTAAATTCAGTTGGAAATATTATGAAGTGTGCTACTATTGCGCAACAGATGTTTTTTGTCAATATGATTTCAGTATTTTTAAAACAAAATTATAGCACACATATTCTAAATAAATGCACTGATATTAAAAGTAATGACTTCTGCCCAGTGTCAATCCAATGCTATGTCCGTAGCAAGACTAATAGAAGGATTAATTTCTGTTAAGTTAAGTTAAGTTTCTGGATGAGCTAAAACCTTAATTGGTGTCAGATCCACCTGTTGTGTTATATTGGGGATAAATTATATTATCTGTTATGTTTAAGGTATTGGGATATTGCTTAGATGTACTGTATTTGTGTGTGTGTGTGTGTGTGTGTGTGTGTGTGTGTGTGTGTGTGTGTGTGTGTGTGTGTGTGTGTGTATAAGAAGGAGTACTGTATGTGTGTGGGCCTGCATATGGATGCATGAGTGTAAATAATGTAGATATCAAAGCTGATATTGGTGGACTTCTGGGTAATATGTGTACAAGCTCCTTGATTGACTCATGTGTCTCCTGTTTTGTCCAAGCTATAAGTCCATCCACTGTATCTCTGTTGTACATCTCTGTGTGTCCTTGGCTTTAAGCCCCTATTCACCTGCTACTGTGTGTGTGTGTGTGTGTGTGTGTGTGTGTGTACACAAACTTGCATGTATGTGAGCAAACTTCTGTTCTTTTGTGCTCAACTTTGTGTTCTTACTGTAAATTTTTCTGGCAGAAAATGATGGCAATATTTAGATTTTTGTTGAAGAAAAATGTGAATGTATCACTCTTGTAAGTTCTGTTCATCCATTTTATGGAGGTTATCAAATGTATGTGGAGAATAAAGATGTGTATATTATTGTGAAGGGCCTGCCAGGTCCATAAGTGGGAAACTATATAAAGAAATATTTGCCAAATGATGCCCCTGTGAATATTGTTAGAAACGTAAAATGCAGGGATTGCAGACTGTGCTGCTTTTGAACATATATACAATAAAAGCTATGTTCTCTAGCAAATCATGCTGTGCTTTTATTTCACAACCCTTATCTCAAACCTCAGAATAAAATGAATCTCAATATTGATATATATTTATTATAGCCTACTATTACTATACTATATATATATACTATATTAATAAACACCGGAATTAGTCTACATTACTGCACTTACCTGCTGTATAGACATTTGCACCAAGACTGAGTCCTAATTTTGCATCATACTCTAACAAACATATAATCTTGTGGAGAAAATATACAAGGACAGACTGCACATTTTTCCCTTTGCTCTAGTACTGTGTTTGAATGTGTTCATGGATACTTTCATATGTGAACAAAACATATAAGTTAAACATGTAACATAAATGTAGCTGTCAGTTTATTAGGTATGCCTAACATAAACTATTGCAGTATAATAAAACATGTAATATAAAACTGTGAAATATCTTCATGAAGGTTATAATGTTGGCGATAGAGAGGTATTAGTAGGAGGTATGAGATGGCTGTTCACATATGAAATATATAAATTAGCCAATTATCTAGATAAAGCTTGGGAGAAGAGGAAAAAAGCTCTTCATTGAGATGAATTGTAGATGAGAATTTGTTGTTTGTGTGTGGTGTGTGTGTTTGTGTATGTGTGTATGAGTATATATACACTACTGGTCAAAAGTTTTAGAACACCCCATTTTTTCCAGGTTTTTATTGAAATTCATGCAGTTCAATGTCTTATTGTACTCTGAAATGAAAGAATAGAACAAATAAATAATTGAAGTTAAAAAAGAAATCATGGAATCAATTTATAAACCAAAATGTATTCTAAATTTTTGACTCATCAAAGTAGCTCCCTTTGGCAGATATAACAGCTGAACACATTTGTGGCATTCTTTCTACAATAGAAATCAAATATTCTTCAGAAAGTTCTTCCTAACTCTGTTGCAGAAGTTCCCATAAATGTGTGGCACGTGTAGGTTGCTTTGCTTTCACTTTTCTGTCCTGTGAGCCGCCTATCACGCAAGCTGTTGACTCTCAGAAACTTGTCTTCTGATTCTGTTGTGGCTTTGGGTCTGCCAGACATCTTCCTGTCAGAGTTTCCCCCAGTTTCTAAGTGCCTTTTGATGGTGAAGAATACTGTACTCACTGACACCTTGACTTTCTTCGCAATTTCTCTGTAGGAAAACATTTTTAAGTGTTATAATGGTCTGTCTCTCTTCCATTGTTAATTGCCTTTTCCCCCCCATTTTTATGGCAACACACTACTTTCTGCAGTAAAATACTGTTCAAATAATGCTCACAAGGGTATGGTACCACAGTGTGTTCCAACAATACTTGTATACAAACAGAGGGGGTTGTAAGTAATCCAGACAAGTTGGAACACCTGTGGGAATTGGTAGCACCAACTTTCAAAGCTTGATCAACCTCTATCGCTGCAGAACAGCTTTATGTTGTTAACCCATTTCTTGTTCCCTGAAAAAGGCCTTTTTGTAAAATTCTGAAATGTACATTATTTTTCAGTTTTAGGTAACCTTACTTTTTTTTTAACCTCAGGCAGTTCACCACTTACCTTTGTACCATTTCAAGCTATTCATTGGACTTGAACTGCTAAAATTTTAATAAAAAACAAAACAAATTGGGGTGTTCTAAAACTTTTGACCAGTGGTGTATACGTATATGTGTGTATATGTATATATTTGTATTCATGTATTTCTCCGAATAATTTGTATATGCGACAGGAAGATGTTTGTTAAATAAGTACATTTGTGGTGTCAAATGTTTGGCATGACAGAGAAATAAAACATAACATAACGTAACAGTAGGTATTGATTCAAATTTATGGTAATTTTGGAGGCTGTAGTTTATGGTGCTACAAAATTGTATTGTACAATACTGAGAAAGGGTTCTAATATTTAGTATACCAGAGATAAAGTAGACAAAATATTAGAAGCACCTCAGTATGTTAGGTAGTTGCAGAGAATAGTTGTGTTCCCTGTGGTAACTCCATTCATAATCTCAAACTAATGCTGCCATCTAGTGGATTAATTTAGGTATTTAAATGATTTACTGACTAAAAAACATTCTCTGACAAATAAAAATACGTTAATGTCTATTAGGAAAGACAAATATATTTTTTATACATTACAACAACAGCCTTGTAGTCCAAAGTGTTTTACGTAAAATAAAAAAGCACAAAAGGACAACATATAAAAGAAACACTGGGCAGTATAAAAAGGCACATGCAAATAATATGCATAAATAGCAAAGTAAAACAGAGGATATAAATAAGCTTACATTAAATAAAACAGATAGAACAAAAGAATAAAGTTACAGTGCGAGATATTAGTGCAGTAGCTACAGTAGTGTGTCCACCATTCCCCCAGTGGCAGTGAATGCAGCATGAGCCACCTTTTGACCAGCAGGTGGTGCAAGGTGCTAAATCTCCCATCTCTTGTCCCGTCAATCATTTCACTTCAGAGTGTAACGGGGGCAAGATAACGCCAACACTTTGTTCAGGAGCCAAGCCAAAGAAGTGCACACCATGGGGATTGTATGCCGCAAGTGACAGTTGGCGTATTAATGAAACTTTTGATGACTGTTGTTCCCCATTTCAGCATTTTTGTCATTTAGCTAACGTTACACCGGTTATTTTATTCATATCAATATATCCCAAGAGGCGCGGCTGGTTGCTGTAACATTAGCTTGTAGGTTGAAGTTATTTCCAGTTCAAACGAGTTCACAAGTGGAGGAAACGACGCAAGATGTACCATGAAGAAACCGCAACTCTACACAAGCCACGCTATGGAAGTAAGTACCACTTTTTCTAACTGTTTTCTCTCGTAAGCGTAGCGTTCCAGCGTTTGCTTGGTTATGAGGGGCAGAGGATTAAAAAGTTACAAGCTAACGTAAGGTGCGTTCACGTGGATGTTTGATGAGCAACAGGTGGTTCAGCAGCACCTGGCTGCTCCACTGAACAGCAGCATATATCTATACTATAGATATATGTGAACAGCAGCATATATCTATACTATAGATATATGCTTGGTCGATCCCTGACAATATGGCAAAATTGAAACGAAATGTAGTCTGAGGAGAACGAGAGTGAACAAACTGTCAATAAAAGAGGTTTTTATGTGAAGGACTCACATCCTGGTTGTTTTAATTGAAGCTATACCGTGTTAAGTTCAAGGTCCAAGTTGCATGTTGGAGCTTGGGGGTGGCAAACTCTCCTAAAATTGGACTCAGGACCTTTTTAAATTGCATTTGTCCCTCAAAATGCCCCCAAGTCCACCACGGTGATTATTCATCTATTTATTTAATGGCGGTAGCTAGCATATCAGCCTGTCTACACACACGACATTTTCTCATAGGTTAACCATTAGCGTGTGATTTTGCTGCTGTTGAGAAATAACTTACTCCATCAGTATGTTAAGAATGTCACTGAGCTGATATAAGAAAACCTCTAAAGTCTACAAATACTTTACCAAAGTCAGTTAACTGTATCTTGTGACTGACTTGTGGGCAAAGTGCAACTTTAAAAGATACCACCAATCAATGATGTCATCAATGCAATCTTTTTGCCTCTGAATTTTATTGACCAACCCTGTCTTATTCCGCATGCAGAGGCCACCCTATCTTATGCTGTGTTTATAGGTGGATGTTTTGCAACTGTGCATCCTAAAGAGGTGTATGTCTCTAAAAAAATAAATAAATAAAAAAGAATGGAGCACAAATATTGAGAAGTTTGTAGCAAAGGCTGTGAGATAGGGTAGTCTCAGAAACCAACAGGCTGTCTTTAATGTGTTGGCCTTGTCATTGTGTGAAACAAGCCACATAAGTAACTGCAAGCGTTTTAACTTACAAGTGCTGTTATGGGACCAAAGCAAAGTCATTCCCTGGAATTATTTTCAATAAATGTCAGACTAACCTTAGTTTATGGATTTGCCTATGAAATGGATCAACCCAAAAGCAGCAAAAGAAGGTTAGATGGAATAACCCTGCAGCCAAACAAAAGCATGAGACTTAATCATGGAGCCCATAAATCAGGTCCGGTGATCCTGTGACACACAAAGGCAACAAAGCCATCCTGCGGGTTAAATATAACGCTCAGTGCAGTACAGGCTCTTCCAGGAAGTGTGCGAGTGAGTCAGTAGAGGTTTGTAATGGCTGCACTGGGGCTGTTCTACCTCTGAGATGAGTGTTCATATGTACACATTTGCATCCATGTCACAGCTGCACAGCTGTGCCACTTATGGTTGGATGACCAGATACTGTGCTCATCAGGCGTTAGGGCATTTCACCCAATAGGCTGGACACCCCATTTTGTGTGTATGTGTTTGGCATGTGTTTCTTCTCACACGTGAATATTATGTCAAGCCTCTATTGAGACCTAGTGAACGGATGTCTATGCAGGTGGCTGATGAATAGGCAGAATTTAACCGAGAGCGCCTGCGAGGTTTAAAAGATTCAGGCTAGCCCCGTAGAGGCGAAGTTGAGTTGAATGTATTTTAATGTTCCCTTGTGTCTTGATGTCTTGGACTCCAGATTGCTGTTCCAAACTCAATAAATAAGATATAGAATTTACAGGGATAAAATGCTACAAAAGACATCCACACTAAATTAGAATTACAGCTCTCCAACTGATAAATTGGAATATTGTTAACAGCTGAATTGACTTCATTTATGGACTTTATTTTAAACTGGCCATGGCACACAGTGGCATCAAAGGCTAGAGTAATTTTTTGCCTTCCTCATGGGCATTGGGATTAGATTGTTTAGGCTAATAAATCAACTGGTTTAACAAGTTTAACTTCACAGCATCACAGCGGAGGTAGTAATATTGATATAATCCACATAGAGAAGATAAGACTGACTCTGACTCATATGTGTATACACAACGGCATGTGTATTTTTCAGTATTACTTGATGTCCTACACCCTAGTACAGAATGTGAAACCTCAGCCGGCTGTAATCAAACCCAGGACGTGCCTGGTCCAGTGGGAGAAAACTTGGTTTTAAAACGGAGACTGTCCCTTCACTCAGCCAGAAATAAAGAGATTTGATTGGATTAGAGCAGGGTAAGAAGCGTTTGGGGGGGGGGAAGGAGATCTCATTAAGCTGCAGGTAAAGGTCAACTCTCAGCAGAAGTCACTTGTCAGTCGACCGACTGACAACCCCCCCCCCCCAAGGCCACTTTGACAAGGCCGTTTCATCTGCCTCAGACAAGAGTTCATTGGGGTATGGGATGTAGTACAGGTTCCAAAGGGCATTCAGAATCTCAACTGTCAAAATAAGATCCTTCAACAAAAAGGATCCTCTCAGTCTATTGGTTGTATTGTACCTAACCGTCTTGCATGTTTGTTTAGATGAATAAGATGGATGTAGAATATCTTAATTTGTTGTTTAAGTTTTTCTACTACAGACCTAAAAGGTTCAGTCTCATGTGATGCTTTGTACATATTATGTGATTTTTAGTTTACAGTTCATTTGCCATAGTGACATATATATCAATATCATAAAATACACTTTTAATATCATGATAATCATTTGGCCCAGTCCTGCTGTAATCAGTGCGATTAAGACCAATAAGAAAGCACAACACACTAGTATGTTGACTAATGAGAAACAATGACCGTGACATAATTTAGAATTTGCATGCCTTTCTCAGCCATTCAGGATGATGAGAGGCTGTCAGCGGAGGAGATGGATGAGAGGAGACGACAGAACATCGCCTACGAGTACCTGTGTCATCTGGAAGAGGCCAAACGGTAAGACGGCAGGATGAAGGGAAAGAACCTTGAAGATAAGAGGAGCTTAACATGCTAAAGGGAACCACTTTCCTTTATTGTGTTTACTTTGTTACAACTCCGAGAGCTCAAAGGAATTGCATTAGGTGTGTTCTTGGGTCAGAGGTTAGGTTTGTTTAATGTTTGATCATGTAGAACAGTTTTGTTTAATGAACATCGTTATGCAGATATAAAAACGGCAGGGAGTGGTTGAGAAATTGAGTGGCGGAGAGAAAGTGAGGGGAATATGATGGATACGGGAACAAAGCAGTGTGCAATTAAATATTTTTTTGTAGTAGCATGGAGCTGTAATGACACAGGCAGAACCAGCATCCATGTGAGATGATGACGCAGAGCTGTAAGCATTCATGAGAATGTGTGTGATTAATATATGGGAGCCGCTGACTGAGTGGAAAGAGTGGCTCTCTTGTGTCCTAAATTGCTGAAATAATCAAATTCATGTTAATCTTCACAGTAGGTTTAGTTTGGTTTCCAATTGCTTGCAATGCTTTTCACAAGATTCTTTCAAAAAAAGGCAACATTAACCTGATGAAGACTCTTTCTTGTGAGGTGCCTGTGCAAAGTTAAAACTAAAACCACTTCCTGTCTTCTCGACAAGGGCATCCATCGGAGCAGGAAGGAACAGAAAGTTTAATTGTGCCTCTTTTAACGCACTGATTTTGTGACTATCTCACCCAGTCGCATACAAATTGATTTCCAGGATTTATAATTGATGTGTGAACCTACTGTAGCACTCTGTAGCCTAGTGGTGATTCGGCAATCATGCTTCTTCTTGGGACACTCTTGGAGTGTGTGTGTAGCCTCATTTACATCAGCATTTCCTGACAGATTATTGTTTGACAACTGAACTTGCACTTTGACTCAGTAAAGACTATTTCATAGCCTACAATATCTGCTTATGTCACAGGATAATAAGGGTATACAAGGGCAGGTAGGCTAGACTAAGCACAGATTCAGTCAGCCATAATAATCGGGCGACGCCTACATTATCACACATTTTTCTTTTTGTAGTGTGCTCAAAATCTTTAGTGGAAGGCTAGCTCACCTGCACTAAGGCCGTTTAAGGAACAGGTGCTTTAGAATGCCTCCACAGGCAACCTCAAAATGACTGCTTTTTAACTCTTATACAAAACATGTTTACACTTTCACTTTCTAGCTTCCTGTTAATCCATCCCAGTGCTGCTGACTTTTCTACACTCCTGTCAATTAGAGGTGTGAATCTTCACTCATCTCCCGATTCGATTACGAATATCATCATGTCGATATCTCGATGCGTCAAATACATTTTTCTATAAAAGCCATGTAGGATATTTAATTCATAGATTTTCAAGCTTCAAAAACAAAACATTTAGTGCTCTAATACTAAATAAATTGGATACATAAAACTACAGCACTGAGCACATGGCACTTCCAGAATGTGCAAAACCTAACAGAATATGTAAACAGAAATGTTGTTAGGCCTACATGAAATTGTAAACAGAAATAATCGATTATGAGCCTGCTGATTATCGATGCAGCATCGTCCATGTCCACGATTCGATGCATCGATTATTTGATTAATTTCAACACCTCTACTGTCAATAGTGGACTGGAACCTCTATTCTAGGAAAGGTGTCAAGTTAGATTAGGATTAAGACAGTTGCTAATGAAGCTGTCAACCACAGAGCGCATGGGGTTAGGTTCTACTCTCTAGGGTCAGGAGTCAGCAGTCACTGAAACAAGGCAACTATTTAGAAGTAACTCTTTTTAGTACACCTGGCTTACAATCTTACATGAGACATAGTTTTATTATCCACCTATGTTTTTGTTAAAGTGCTCATATTATGCATTTTGGCTTTTTCCCTTTCCTTTATTGTGTTTTTTTGCACATGTTATAGGTTTACAAAGTGAAAAAGCCCAAAGTCCACCCCAAAGGGACTTACCATCTCCAACAGAAAACACTGTTCACAAACTGCTCCAAACAGCTCTATTGTAGTCCAGCCTTTACTTCCGTGTCAAACGTGCGTCCCTTTGTAACACACGTTATAATAGGCTCGTTCGAGATGAGCCAGATCTGCGCAGAATCGATCACCAGCGATCGGCGCCCAATGCATGCCGGTTAGATTTGTGTCCGATTTGATCCCGACTTGCTCTGACGTCATGCACACGTGGGCAACGATAATCTTACGAGACCAAGGCGGCCGCAGTTCTAAGACGCAGGTAGCGCAGTAGCTTTTTACCAACTGCAAGAGCCAGGCGGACACAGGTGGACCCAGTGCATGCTGAGAAACGCCGGCCTCTCAGCTGATTGGTTCAGAATCGACTCAACATGATGATGTTTTATATAAACTTTTTATTGATTTTGAATCGGAGGGATTTTAACTGCGATTTGTCTGATTTAAAAGCTGATTCTGTACAGAACACATGTTGTGTGGCTGATAGTTACGTTTAGAAGTCAGAGAGACTTAATCGGTTGAGATTACAGATCATCTAAGTCTGTTGAAAATTTAAATCAGCAACAGATCACATGTAGAGAATCTTGACAGCTAATCTGTCATAATAAAAACAACTGGAGACTGTGTACGTAAGCTGATATATGGGTCTGATAAAATTGTATTAAATTGGAATCGGACCACCAGTGTTTCTGTCACTTCCTGTTCAGCCTGAAGGCTGCTGGAAACGGATGGAAACTGTCCGACTTGAGAGCGGACTTTTGTCACCGCCCCCGGCTGCTGCCGCCTGCTCTCGTCCGCTTTACAGGCGAGGCGCAGTTCATCTCGAACGAGCCTATTGCTTGCCTAGCTGCTAGCGTGGCATGTCCTCATACTCTGCTTCTGATTAGCTAATAGTCCTTACCTAGCTACTGCACATGTGCGACTCCCAAGAGATGGTACAGAAGTGAGATGCCTTACTCTGTAGCTAAAACAGAGAGCTCAACACACTGAGTGAAAAGAGGAGCTGCAGCAATGTGCAGTACTACAACAATATGGTGTTTTTTGAAAATTAAACCATGTAAAACCATTCTGGCACAACCTCTAAATACAAATACGAACCTGAAAATTAGCATAATATAAGCACTTTAACATGAGTAAAAACATAATAAAGAAATGCTGCAATGCATAATACAAAGACCCTAAACTCAAGCAGCTACATTAAATCAGACATTATTTATTTCATTATTTACACCTGTGCTTTTCCTATTGTGACATGTCAAAATGTCTTCTGTGAAAAACTTCCAAAACCAATTTTTCGGCCAATACTGAGCACAGATCCGATACCAATTTGTTTTTAAAAAAGATATATATTCAGTTTGATATAGGTCCACCCCAAAATATCTATAGCATGTGTTTTTCAGTCAAGGATATTATAATTTTTTAGACACACCCTACCCAACCACAATGCTAAATTTCTCTCATTCAACACACACAGGCACCCATGCAAACACAAACTCATGACCAGCATGACTAAGCTACATGACGCAAGACTTCAGAAGACACTCTATGTAGTCTGAAATACTGTAGCTGAAAGCAAAGGAGTGTAGATCAGTCCAAAAATCTGTGTTTTGTTTTGCCCGGTGAGTCGCAGATTGGACAATGACAGGAAGGCCTGCTTTGGAGGGTTGTAAACAGGAGTGCTAGCCTGTCCTGCTTCAAGTTCTCCCAACATTGTTTTAAGTACAGGAAGTGAAGTTTCACAGAAGAGCTCTGTTACCCCTGCAGGATGTTCCTTTGACTACGTTCCCGCCAAACAGAGATCTTTTTTCCCCTCAGTTATCTTGACTATGCTCTGCATTTGATCCTCTCCATTTCTATGTGACTTCTATGGAGATATGAAAGTAAAAATATAAGATAAATGTTTTCTGGATTTTGATCTGCATTACTGCTTTACCCTGGTTGGGCTTAGCCACTAAGCTATGTTGCGTATACATGTCTGGTTGTGTGAGCACGCTTTTGTGTCTGTCTGAATCAGTTTCATAGTCATTTAGTGCCAAAGAGGCGTTTTCTGACATGCAACCTCATGTTAAGGGATAACTGATATTGATATAATAATAATAATAATAGCATCTGCTTGATAGCAGGCCAAAAAATGCCATAAATGACTGCTTAAATTTAATTTTTAATTTAATTTAAGTTTAGACTAATGATTATTTTCTCTATCAATTATTTACAGAATATTTTATGATTTAAATGTCTTGTTTTATATAGTCCAAAACCCCAACATATAAAATGTACTGTAATGTATGTGACGTTACATACCTAATGAGTAGGAAAGGCAGCACATTTTCACAATTCTTTTTCAATAAATTTTTTTTTTTATTTACTTAAAGGAAAGATTTATTGGGAGTTTAGCTTATTCACCGTAACCCTCAGAGACAAGTCCATACATACCCTTCTCGTGTCCATGCGTGTTGTAACGCTGTCTGACGGCACCAGCATTAGCTTAGCCTAGCACAGAACCTGCAGGTAACTGCTTCCAACTAGCCTACTGCTCCGAATAAGTGTCAAAATAACACCAACATGTTCCTATTTACATGTTGTGATTTGTAGAGTCACAGCGTGTACAAATAACAAGGTCACATAACACACAGCCATCTTCTAACCGTAAACAAACCGGGAACCATACTCTCAGACAGGCTTGCTGCAAAGCAAATCATTCCGCCCAAGTACTATATTCTTCCGCCTGAGAATATAGTTCCCGGTTTGTTTACGGTTAGAAGATGGCTGTGTCTCATGTTACGTTGTTTTTTGTACACGCTGTGACTCTACAAAACGCAATAGGTAAATAGGAACATGTTGGTGTTATTTTGTCACTTATTGGGAGCAGTAGGATTGCTGGAACCAGTCACCTGCTTGTTCTGTGCTGGCCTGATGCCGCTGGAGCCGTCAGACAGCCTTACAGCACACACGGAGATAAGAAGGGTACGTATGGATTTGTCCAACTCTGGGGGTTAGGTTGAATAAGCTAAAGTCCCAATAAGTCAGCGTGTTCCTTTTTAAACAATGGTAATTGTCTGTCAGTCGACTTAACAATTAATCAAGTAATTGATGCAGCTCTATTTACGTTTCCCATCTCCTAACTTCAAATCTTTAATAACGTGCTGGAGAGCCAAATAGTTATTTCTTGATCCCTATTCCATAAACCTGAGCTTTGACCAGAGCCTGTAAACTAATGCATTCTTCACGTGGGAAGAAATTATTTTATATTATAAAAAAAGCAGCTTATTCAGCTATTTCTAATATTAATGGCTTTTATGGTTGGAGATAGGTGTAATAGTACAGCAAAATGCAGTGGCTGTCTGTACTTAACATTTAATAAAACACTGAAATATGGCAGAGTTCTTCTTGCATTATCTACAGGATCAGCTGACATAATTGGTTACAAGGATGCTTTATTCCCTTAAGGTGCCTAACCTACACTCTCCCCTGGGTTTGTGTTGACAGTGCATGATGTGTTGTGGTTGCCCTTCAATGTGCTGACACATATTTTGGCAGACTGAATCCTTTGAGCACCCACACAACCTTAATTAACCTAAACAAGTTGTCTGTGTGCATGCATGTGGGAGGGAGAGCTATATTGCTTACAGACGGAAAGGTAGAAGCTGCTGGTATGAATGAAACCCATAAACAAAAATAAGGAAGCTAAATCACTAAGCACTGTACACTGCCTTTGGCAAAGGATACATTCAGTTGAAGGACGATGAGCAAAAAGGTAAAAACTTAACACACAAGTTTTGTGGTTTTGGGGTTGAACCGTTAGAAAAGAGGTGTAGCCATAATAGTAAATATGTTGTCACTTCCAGGCAGTAATATAATGTGTAACAGATTTTCAGACCATGATGATTCACCATGCTCACAAATCATTTACTAGCTCTTTGGAATAGATTTTTCCTAACGTCTCTGGAAATAGTCTGGCAGAGACTGCTATGAAGCCACCCCTGAACCTTTCAAAGGGAATTGCATACATTTGAAAGAAGGTCAACATTATTTTAACATACACCAGATATGCTCTATTCAAGTGTGTCCAACATCTCTGTGATTATCCCATGTAGAGGTAAAAATCACCTTTTTCTCCCATAACGCTTTATGGACATTTTTTCACAGCAGACATTTTGACTTGTCCTAGTAGGAAAAGCACAGCTGAAATTGATAACCTTAACGATGGCTCAGTTCCATCAAGTGTCCCAGTAAGCTATTCCAGTGAGTCAGCATGCACAATACCAGGACCTCTCCTAAGTGGAATGCAGCCATCATTAATGGTTTGGAATACACCTGTGCTTTTTCCTACTATGACATGTCAACATGTCTGCCGTGAAAAAGGTCTATTGTCTTGCAGAAGTTAGGGCTGGGAAATATGTCAATATTATATCTATCGTGATATGAGACTAAAGATCATCTTAGGTTTTGGATATCGTAATATCATGATATGACATAAGTGGTGTCTTTTCCTGGTTTTAAAGGCTGCATTACAGTAAAGTTCTGTAACTTTCTGAACTTACCAGACTGTTCTAGCTGCTGTATTATTTGCCTTTACCCACATAGTCATTATATCCACATTACTTTTGATTATTTATAAAAATTTCATTGTGTAAATTTTTTGTGAAAGCACCAATTGTCAAGCCTACGATATCGCTGCAATATCGCTTCAAGGTATTTGGTATTTGGCTGAGTCCTGCAGCGGCGCAGGGTTCGAGTCCGACCTGCTGCCCTTTGCTGCATGTCATCCCCCATCTCTCTCCCCCTTTCATGTCTATCCACTTTCAAAAATAAAGGGAAAAGCCCCAAAAATAATCTTAAAAAAAAAAAAGAAATATCATGATATTTGATATTTTCTCCATATCTCGTAGAAGTGAAACTCATAAACCTTCACCAGTGATCACTGAGGCTTTAGACTAATGGAAGTAGTATTACATATCTTGCTCACTCACTGTTAACCTCTATTTACCTCACATTGTCCACTTAACAGCCTAACCTTTAACCTTTACGTGGTCCCGAAGCTCAAACTGTAAGTCTGTCCCCAGCCCCCTTCCTAAAGCATGCTGGGCTCAGTGTGGGTGCTGCCTGTAACAATGCCCAGTTCTCACATTGGCCTACATTGCTCTGTTTAACCAAAAAACATTTCAGTTAATTATAGCAGCGCTGACACAATTAATAAATATTTTACATTTGGAGTTGGCTAGCCCTGTGTTATTCTTTTAATGAAATGAAAGCATGGCATTTAATGTTAAATGTTTATTTATTATGGGTTTCAGGCTAAAGCTGAAATGCTCTTGTTGTTTACACACTTTTGCTCTTTAATAAATTTACAGATTTTGTTAGTCAGTGGACAGTGTCTCAGAGTGTATCAGTATAGTTGATCCTGTAGAAATGTGTTTAAAGGTTGTATATTCACTAACTTTGAAATAAAATCACATTCATATTGTATAACAGTATATAGATCAAAGGCAAAGTTGTCATAAGATTTCCATACAGAGCTTTTTTCATATGCTACTGTAATGTAGTTGCCATGAATAACAGCAAGGCATTATTTTTTAATCCTATAATTTGTGTTCTTGGCCTGTCTTTAGTTTTTTGCTCGGATCGGAAGGGTAACAGTGTAGGAAAGCCAATATTGACTTGCTGACTACATTCAGGCATTCAGCCACCTCATAAATTGCACTGCACTCTGTAGTAAATCTTGGTGGCAGGGTAAACGGAGAGGACTGCTTTTTGTTTATACTCTGAATGTAACCATAGCATGCTGCTTCGTATTATAGAGAAGCCTGACATGTTAAAGATCCTGGTGATTTCATTGGAAATCTAGTCAGTCACTTGATGAGTTGAGCTCCTACTGTACAATACTGTTGAGAGTAGTTTCTTCTCCTCTTTATTCATATTCATATAAGCTAGTTGAGCAGTAGTTAAAAATGTTATCCACTTCTCAGCTTAATGCCATGAACATGCTTGCTTAGATTTTAATTAGTAATTTATTCAGAATGTTGTAACTTCTTTCGAAAGCGCTTTTCCACTGAGTTGGTATGAAAGACTTGAATGCTAGAGATGCTTATGGAAATCCTGTGCCTGCTCTGAAGTTGATATTGTGTACTCTCAGATGGATGGAGGCCTGCCTAGAGGAGGACTTGCCTCCTACCACAGAACTGGAGGAGGGACTGAGGAATGGTGTCTACCTTGGCAAACTTGCCAACTTTTTTGCCCCCAAAATGGTGTCTGAGAAAAGGATCTACGACAGAGATCAGGCCCGCTTTAAGGTACACCTTCATCCATTTGCATTTATACTCCTCCTAGCTTCCCTCTTCAGGTGAGGTCATAGTTGTACTACATTTGAATTTCCACCAGCTTACATCATAGTAGACTGGAAGATCCAGATCTTTAAGGCAATCCCTGACACTTTTCCACAGGAAAGGGAGAAAGGTGGCAGACAAGTGTTAGGGCCTACTACAAAAATGTCTGAGCAAAATGTTTAGCTTGACCTTGAGCTTGACTTTATTTATATTTGACAACTTGTTAACAAACCTTATCAGTACTTAGGCTACATAGCCCAACAAAACATTTTGTTAAACATAAATTAAATGTAAAAGCCATTACAAAAGCAATGAAATATTAATATATTGTTAATATTAATAATACTAATATATTGTTTGTTGTCCTTGTTTTTAGCTGTATGTCTATATCTGTGTATGTACTTTGAGAGCAACGAAAAGCCGGAGTCAAATTCCTTGGCCATTAAAGCTGATTCTGATTCTATTTTATCCTGGGAGTATACCACTGCTTTTATCAAGTAAAAATCTTTGTCAATCTACTGTGCTGTGAGGCTAAGCATACTCACACAAGCCAGTAGCTCATTAATGTGTGTGGCCACGACGTAGATTTCGGGGAGACAGACGTTAGCAAAATGACGACGACTGGGCTGTATGTAGGCCTCGAAACGGCTCGTCATCTCATCATCTCCTTGTTAGTAATCTCTTCAGCTTTTGCGCTGTTTGAATTATCTCCCTTTCTCTAAAGCTGTGGTTATCAAGGAGTCCTGCTGGTAGCGGTTTATGTCGCTGATCTTTCTCTGACATGGTGTAATACGATACACGGACAACATTTTCTTGTACTGTAAACAAACCACACGTGTGCATGCCACCCTTTAACCTCTTAGGTCATGAGTCATGCCAGCCCTTCTTCTCCGAATCAGCAGCTGCAGTAGTAGCATATGCTAGCGGACTGTTCCAAGTCCGACTGCAAAAAAACACAAACATCGGCCACAGTCAACGAGGCGAATCTCAGCCAACACCGATGTTCTGCAGATAAATCGGTGCATCTTTTTCAGGTTGCAGTGGTAGTTTTGAACCATTTCTCTGCACTTTCTCATAATATGGCTACATTTATATGTCTGTGCTACTGTTTTTTATCTTCAGAGCAAAGGGCTGCACTTCAGACACACCGACAACACAGTGCAGTGGCTCAGAGCCATGGAGTCAGTAGGTCTACCCAAGGTAAGGGGCTTGCACAACAAACGCACACAAAATTGACAGAGTGGTCCTGTTCAAGTTGATGCTTTGCAACAAAAACTATGGAATTGGGATTCCTTGACTTTGTCATGTGTTCTTTGGCTCAGGGTTGGCACATAATCATTGATATTAGAGGTCAGAAACCATCTTACAGCTACAACTAAGATGGAGTAGAATCCATCCCACCAGTAGAATCTTAAACTAGGAGAATATATAATTTAATTTTATAATTTGCATGATTAGATACTACAACTACAAAACGTGTGGTACTGCACACTCAAATGTTACTGGAAAATGTAATAACAATAATTTAATCTTGGTGACATGATTCACTCATTCATTCATTCATTCATTCATTCATTCATTCATTCATTCACCTGTAAGAATGTAAGCACTGACAGATGAAATTGTAACGGTATCAACCTCATCAGATACAAAAGACTTGACTGAGGTGTATCTTGGAAATGAAAATGGGGTAAAATTTGATACCCACTTTTTTCTGTGCGGCTCTTTGGATCCTCTTTTATAGTAATTTATTTAGCAGTTCTTTATGAATAGCCTTTTTAGGAATTGTCACTCTGATAACGTAACCTTATCCATAGCTTTCTCTATTACACCATCCATGTTTTTGAGCAAAACCATGCTGTTGAGAGCATTATTCAGCTGTGCTGTGACATGATTAAAAAAAAAACACTAACGTTTTAGGGAAAAGGCGGGCCCACTGTTTGAAAACCGTGTCCTACTTTATAGTAAATATGTGTATGATGTCACATGTTTGTTAAGAAAGGCTAGCAAAGTTTTTGGGCATTAAGTAAATATTTGTAAGATGCCGGTTTGAAATAAAACTAGGACAACCAAATACGTACAGAGAAACTTCATAAGCACCAATAAAATGCAATGCAGGACAATTCGGTTGCACTGCAATAAATACTACACCTCTGTATTTTGGAAATGATGCCAGTGACTAGTGTTGAACTCTGTGGTAATGAAAATGATGTGCTTCACAAAGGTAGCATTTATTGCAGTGCTGGAATTGCATTATATTTTTCAGCTGTTCCTTTTATTATGTCCACCCCTTGCTTGTCATGGATGTACAGGTTAAAATGTGATGAAACATTGTTATCAATATTGTGCTCCTGTTTGGCTGCAGCAGATGAAAGAGCACTGATAAAAGAAGAGTGACCAATATATGTGGTGGTTTCTGCTTTCAGATATTCTATCCCGAAACGACAGATGTGTACGATCGCAAAAACATGCCTAAGGTGATATACTGCATACACGCACTGAGGTAAGAATAAAAGGGTTCCAAAAACAGTGAGTTTTCACTTCACAGTCTTCATGCATTTCTCACTTCTGATAGCAACATTGCTGACTTGTCTCTACAGTCTTTTGTTTTCCCAATGGCAGGGTACCTGGTTGCTTTTTTTCCTGAAGGTGCCACACCTGAATGTCGCGTGCAATTTCACTTCCAAGAAAGAAATAGAGATGGTTAGAATTAAACTATGAGCTAATAGGAGGTTTAGATTTAGCAAGCATTGCAATTGTCTGTAAATGTTGACTTTTATGTGTCCAGTCATAATCTTTGTCACTAACGGGTTAATTTACTTTCACTCGATGGTTATGGCAGACAATGTCACACTCTTCGGTTTGACTTTGACAGGTTTGAGGTTTGAGTGGTTGTTTTGCCATCCAGACAGCAGTGTACTCAAGTTACATCATTTAAGGACAGCTCATATGTAGGATGACAAATGTCTTTTTGTTCCCATTAAGTTCAACCTCTAATTTAAATGTTGAGAACAAAATAGTACTTAGTAAGTGATATGAAACGGGAACTGGAAAATGTTATTTCTACTTGGGTACGGCAGAGTGCTTCTTGTTAAATACCGACCTTTTAGTGGTTTTTCCTAAGTGGGTCAAAGCCATTTCATACACATTTAGCTATAGGCAACTATTGCTGCAATGTTATTTTCTAGACTCAGATATGTTTTTTTTATTTTTATTTTTTTATTTTTTTTAACCACTTTTGATGAGCATAACCACTCTCTGGACACTGCTTCTGTAAACATCTATACTGCATGTATTGAGGGGCTTTCTGGTAAATTAAATGTGGTGTTCCAGTGCTGAACTCTTTACATGTAGTCTCATCACAAAGGGCATGTTTGTGTTTTTGAAAAGTATTGTAATACTGCAAAAGAAAAGTTTGTGGTCTAACTATAACGTGGGTGGCCTGAGAATTTCAACTTCATGCCCTTGCTTTTTCAGTTGAGTTGACTTTGAATGAACTGAAGGGTCAATTTTATCTATCTGACCCGTCCAGTCAGCCAAACACAAATTTAGGGAGTGGTTATGTGAGCTGCTTGGATTATTTTCTTTGTTGTAGTGTTTCAGTCAGGTCCTGTGAGAATTGGTTTCCTTCCCTCCTTATGTACACACGTGCTCTTCCTTCCTGCTTGTCCAGCTTACGTCCCACAAGGACCCAGTGCATACTCTGCTTCCCTGGATACAAACAAATGCAGCAATGGTGGCAAAGCACCGGATGCTCCTGCACATTCAGTGTGGTGGAAAATTGAAAGGGAACACAATGAAATGAGGAAAGAACATTTAAAAAAACTTTTGACAAAGTGGTAGAGATGTAGGGCTTAATTTGTTGTCTAACATGAAAATAAACAAGGGGAATCCACAGATAGCTAGTTGCTCCAAGCTAGTCAGGTAATCGGCCACCTTCATTAATCCCGATCAGCTGTTACTATGTGTGTATCTCAGGCTGAATCAGCTGCTTGCATGTTAAAACATTACCCTTTGTATAAGCGGAGTTTAGATAGTTGTCTAAAAACCTGTGTGTCCCAAGGACAGAGTGCAGTTCTTGTTTACACACACACACACACTGTGACTAAAGGGCAGAATAGGCAGCTAGTACAGCTGCTCCATTCAGAGCTGTGCTAATGCCAGATCTGCCTTAAATATCTATAATTCATTACCACTTATCGGGTACCTGCGGGAAGATGAAAGTTTTATGAAGTTTCCAGCCACATGCTTGTTGAGTTCAATGCTCAGTGGTGGACTGAGCCAGCTGCCTGCTGTCAGTATCTGCTTGTTGTAATGTGTGCCAACACTACCCCCCTGTGGTGTATGTTTGGCATGGATAGAGTTTTAGTTTCATGATATCAGGTTGTACAATATCAGAATGTCCAAGCTTCTCGTTGCTTCCTTATCCTTTTGTGTGTAAATCTTATGGTCTAAATCTTATGGTTCATTTCAGTTTGTACCTGTACAAACTGGGCATTGCACCGCAGATCCAGGACCTGCTGGGGAAAGTAGACTTCACAGGTAACAGGAAAAAGCTTCTCCTGAAACCTATGTATAGCATAAAAGCTCAAACGTTATATAGAATGTGTATAAATGCACCTCTATTACTGTAGAACAATAGAAGAAACAATGAAGTTATTAATTGCTTTTAAAATCAAGGATAAATGTTGCCTTAGGGCTTTTTGAAATACTGATGTGCACGCATCTAGTTGTGCATGTGTTCATTTAATAAGAATCCTCTTTGTGTGGGTGGATTTTTTTTTTTTTTTTTTACTTGTTGGGATTTAATTAAAAACCACAAAATGTCATGTGCTCTCAAGCATGAATGATTTGATGACTATTTGTATAAACCTCTTGTCTGTGATTTAGATGTTTAAATTATCCAAAATTTCAGTTCATCAAAATATCCCTTGCAGCCATTCAAATGACTGATTAGGGCACACAAACTACCAAGCTTCAAAGCTTTTGACATTTGATTGTCCTGAGTAAGCATCAGGGTTTACTCACATGGGTTTTTCAATCCCTTCTGAACAGTTTTTGATTTTTCCCAATTTTAACTAACTTTAATTGAACTTTTGGGAAAATGCGTTTGTGAGGATTTACACAGTGAGCATGGCAATGAACACGTCTGAGAGTTATACAGATCATCAGAAAAACCGCATATACTGTTGTGAAAAATAAACAAAAGATTTAGAATTAAATGGCTTTGAAAATCAAGATTTTCGTTCGATGATTGATTGTGCCAAAGCAAAAAAAAATATTTATGCTATGCTCTGTAACACCACAATTTTCCCTGCACTGACTTTATATCTGTCTTTTAGAGGAAGAGATCAGTAACATGAGGAGTGAGCTGGAAAAGTATGGCATTCAAATGCCAGCTTTCAGTAAGATTGGAGGAATCCTGGCCAATGAGCTTTCAGTGGATGAAGCTGCTTGTAAGTCCTCTGACGTACGCACTAAATCTCGGACTAATTTTGTGTTGTTTCCTAATGTTGGTTTCCTAATGTCTGTGGCCAACACTAAAATGTCGGCACACACACACTCTGTTGTTCTTAGTGCATGCTGCTGTGATTGCCATAAATGAGGCGATTGACAGAGGTCAGACGTCTGTGACAATGGGAGCCCTGAATAATCCTAATGCAATGCTAAGGAATACCCAGGAAGCTCTAGCCCAAGACTACCAGGACACACTGAGCCAGGCCAAGGCTCGTAAGCAAGATCAATCCTCAGGGAGGGTGAGAAGCCTAACAAACACTTCAGTGACCACCTATGTCTGTGTCATTATTTATTTGTATGTTAATGTTTGGTTCATTAATGGCTTAATTAGAGTTTCACGGTCTTTGTAACACAGTTTGTTTAGTTTCTCTCTTGCTTGCTCTCTTGCTTACCTACTCACCAATCGACGGTCAGATATTCCGTTACATAAATGTAATTTAAACATCAGTGACATTAAATTGCCATCACTAAATAATATAAAAAATAAAAAAAACACGACTCCACTTAAGCTACTGTATGCAGTGTCACGCCTGTATTCACCCAAGCCTGTTCTAACAGCATGTGTAGATGTATTCAGGTTGACCACAAACAGATGTTTGGCCTTCTGTGTCGGTCTGAAAGTGGTGTCGATGAACTGAAATTACAAACTAGAAGAATATAAAACATGAAGACCAAATTTGAGTGATGCACATAATTTAAACTTGACTGTTGCTCTGAACCAATGTTTCTGACTGCAGTGTCATGTACTGACAACTATAACAACTGAAGAGATATCTACACTGAGGTCTGAAAGGGATTGCCAGCACTGACTCACTCCACAAGCCTTTGCCAGCATATTCCAGTGGCTGCATTGTCAGCTGTACTTCACCAAACACAAACCCTCCGCACCATCCAGCATCTTGCCTCCCCTTCTCTTTACAAATACTGTACAAACAAGAGCCGTTCATTTCCACTTAATGGTTGAAATGTGATATGTAAAATATGCAACTTCATCAGTAGGAGTGGGGGAAAAAAATGTATGTGACCAGGAACGAATTACAAATGCTATTTGAAATTAATATAAAAAAAAAAAAAAAAAAATATATATATATATATATATATATATATATATACACACACACACACACACACACAGTATATATGCATTTTATTTTTCTTTGACTCCCTCAATTAGCGTGCCTCGATTGCTACCGAAGAAAGAGATGTGTATGAGGAGCTGCTGACTCACCAGGAGATCCAGGGCTGCATTGACTTTGTCAACAGTAAGGACTTTTCCTCCCACGTGACACTTATGTCTTTTTCCCAAAATTCTGTCAAGCAACATGAATGCATTCCTTTTGGCATGGAAAAAACCCTCCTTGTACCGCGTTCGTGCATTTGATGCATATGTAGAAATTATATAAAACTGGTTTGTTTCAGTACTTATCTGAAAGACTTTGAAAGAAAAACATATTATCCCTAAATTCCGTCTGTCTTGGTTTTTCCTGTCTCCAGTCCAGGCAGCAGAAAGGCAGGTGAATCAAGCGGTGTCGACCCAGGATGAGTCTGCTCTGTTGGCTGCACTTAGGCTTGAAGCTCTGGCCCTGCTGGGTGTTCAGGAGTCAAACTGTCGCTGGTACCTGGAACATTTTACCACCTACTGCCAACATAAATCCAAGGTATACGGATTTGTTTCCAACTCAGGGCCTTAAGAGCCAGAGCACCTCTGATTTTCTTTCCCAGCAGTCATTTAATTGCACTTGTTGAGGGTATAAAATAAATAAGCCTGTATACAATAATGACAAAAAGCGGTACTTGGGGGAGGGCATAGTTGAAAATGACTTACAGGCCAAAGTACATATTAATTCACTCAGAGAAAAGTGTTTAAAGAAGTGTGTGTGGAATACTGTAGGAAAAAATCATACACATTTGCAGTATTGGCTTTCTAAACTGGACATTTTTCTGTTTTACATTTGTCCATCTGACAAAGCGGACCAACTTCAATTTTTAAATACTGCTGAGAGCACACAGCACTTCACTGGCTGATGGACTGTAGCTGCTTTCACTACTCAGGCAGTGAAGACACTGGCTGTATTTGAAACTGCCTACCATACTAGCAGTATTACTAATTTGACCAAAATGCAGTATGCAAACAAAAGCAAAATCCCCAGTATGCCAAAAATACCCAGCTGTTGTAGAAAAGAGAGGGGGGGGGGTGGACCTCAACACCTTCAGAGAAATACTAATCAACCACCGTAACTTCAGTTGGAATGGACACCAACAGACACTTTGCCCTCCACGGCCCTGCATTAAAACATGCTGAGTAATCATGGGATCTTAGTGGTATCTCTGTAGTGTACTCTCATCTTTGTGTTGCAGGATGGAGGCAGGGCCGTGATGATGGACAAAGAGGAGATTCATAGAGTTGTCAGCTCTTGTAATGACTTTGCTGAGGCAGAGAAACGAAGTAAGCACTTATTTTACTTACCATAGATGTTTATTAACACATAGTTACTGGTCAGTTGAAAATCACATATGTACCCGCTAGCAAGATTCTCAAAGCACACATGTAGAGTCTATGTTCCATTGCACAGTACAGTTCATGATACAACTTTAATGTGGGGTTTCCAAAGTCATTTCAGCATATTACCTTTGGTTATCTGCAAGACATGACTCTCTGTGATAATTTTCTTGACCAGAACTCAAGGCAGTTGCAGGGATCAATACAGCCATTCGTCTTGGCAATGCAGTGGAGACGGCGGAGGAGCTCATGAACCCTGAGGCACAACTGCCAATTGTCTACCAAACTGCTGCCAACCTCTATCAGACTGAGCTTTTCAGTTTGCAGCTACAAGGGGGGCGGGTGAGACATCATATTTGCAATTTTGACTCTTTAACATGTGTGGACCCACATGCTGATAAAGATATGCTTACAATTATAGGGGAGGTCAGTGTTATACATATACTGCAGTTAAAGGTTGCTTCATGAATGTGATTCAGACCTTTTTACTGTATGTTTTTAGTCTGGCTTGAGCCACGAGGAGCTGAGTGTAGCTGTTGAGATGCTGTCAGCTGTAGCAGTGCTGAATGAGGTGCTGGACACCAAAGACCCCCAGGCTGTGATTGAGCAACTAACGGACTCTCCACTGGGCTTCACCAACATGGACCAAGACAACCTAAACAGGTAAAATGGCTGAGTTGTTCTCTAGTTAACCTTAGACCCCGAATCACCTTGCTGTCACGTCTATTGATGCTGGTGGAGAGTTTGTTCTTTCATGATTACTGTTTTGATGTTTCTGCAACTGTGTCTCATTGAAGTTGAAGTATGGAGGTAGATTAAGCAATGAAAAGCAAAAAATTAATTTTATTAAAAAGTTACAGGCATGTTACATGTCTTAAGGTTGCATATCACTCCACTGTAGGTATCTTTCCACTTTTACTTTGCAAGCACTAGAATGGGCTGACGTGTAGTGGTCCATTAAATGTCATGAAACTTTGTTGAACTTCTCCATGGACCTCTCCTTCAGGTATGCTGACACTCTTATCAAACTACGAGGCGAGGCTCTTGCCAAGGGCCAAGAGTTCCTCACCTGGAATGACGTTCAGAAATGCATCGACACAGTCAACGTTCAGGTCCACGAGGAGCATGAACGTAAGAAAGTCTTGTAGATTTCTGGTTGTTTAACGTTGTATAGCTTGTGGATGTGGAAGTCTTTTTAAGCCGTCAGTTTCAAACGTTATTTTATTTTAGTTTTTTTTCAACACCACATAAATGAAACGCATTGACGGCTCAAGTGTCAAATGGTTCTTGTCTTTTACTTCCAGGCGTCATAGCTATAGCTGAGATCAATGAGGCGCTCAACTCCGGTGATCATCAGCAGACACTTGCAGCCCTGCTACTCCCTACGGCCAAGTTGGCAGGGGTGAACCCAGCCACTGCCAAACACTACCATGATGTCCTACAATATACCAAGCAACTCATCTGCCAGGTATTGTGACTCTAGATTTTTGCAAACATTTATGTTAAAAAAAAAAAAAGTCTGCCTCTCACATCCTGAAAGTGCAAAATATGAAAAACCAGTGTTGTCAATGCATGTCAAAACTTTATCTCATTCTAATCACTAGTTATATTGGATTTGCACAGCAGACTCTCATCCCTGACATTACATTACTGCATCATTATGGACCTGAATAGCTTAATGTTAATTTATAACGTTTATGTACATATACATGTAATTACAAACTGGGATATTTTTTTAATTATTTGATCCTGAGTTGTAACAAGGCAAAGAGAAAATTATTGTAGTCAACCTGATTCTGTGTCATCAAGCAAACGGTTTCCCGATCTGAGGTTTGGCTGGGTTGACATGATAGGCTTGTATATTCACCGTCTAAATGTTCCCTTCCTGATCCTCATATTCCTAAAACTTCACAGAGCTTGGTGTTGTTTTGGAGACTGCAGTATCACCCTGTTAAATTCACAGTTTTAACTTTCCTAGTTTTAACTTTCCTATCTGTGTACCTGGGCTTGTGTTTCCTTGCTTGTTCCTAACAATGGTCCAGCAAGGAGAAGTTTTTTTTCTGTGCAAACACATCCAGTCTCACGTCATAACAGTTGACCTCTGAGGTATCCCGCGGAGGGAGATGAATTGTAGTTCTGAGGCTGCCATCTTTGAAATGAGCATACACAGGAAGGGATCCAGACAACTATGGAAGCAGCAGAGACACACTGCTACTCTGTAGTATCCATACAGTCTGTCATCCCCACCGGAAAACAGGCGGATGTAGTGGGCGATATGCAGGATACCACTTGGCAAAAAACACACGGCAAAGATGATGATAACTAGAGTGCTGACCCTGATGAAAGGTTTCCAGTCACAACAAGATTGCCCTAGGTGGTATACTACTGCCACATGGGCATAGATACAAATCAGGAAGGGCACTATGAAGCCCAGACAAACCATCATGAGCCTGTATGGCACCAGCGCGTAATGGGAATTTTCTTCTAGGGGAAGTACATCATGGCAGGTGGTGACTCCCAGCTGGGTAACGTGGTAGGTCTGCCTGACCAGGAGCTCAGGCACAATAGCAGCGCTGAACAGGAACCAGACAACCAAGCACGTCCACACTGCCAGCGTAGTCTTAGCCAGCCTTCTGTACAAAAACGGTCTGACCACAGCCAGGTAGCGCTTCAGACTGATGCAAGCTATAGTTTGAGCTGAACTATAAACATTGCCATAAAACAAGGCTGTGATAAACCGGCAGGAGATTTCCCCAAATATCCAATTATTCCCGTTGAAGTGGTAGTGAACACGCACCGCCAGCGAAAGTAGCAGCAGCAGGTCGGACAAAGCCAGGTTCAGGTAAAGAACTACCGTGGACAAGGACTTTGTTTTCAGTCGGAGGAAGGTCAGAATGTAGACGTTGGAGGGGATACCCACCAGCATAGCCAGGATGTATGATGAAGGTATGACCCTGGTGCTGAGGACTCCTGTGGTATAGTCTGTCACTGGGTCCTCCGCGTTCACATAGAGCCAAGGGTTTGTGCTGGGATAGAGCTGGTTTGTTTGATTGGGTTTGTACAGCCTCCCCTTGAAGGTTTTTGGTATCACACCAGGTAGCATATTAGTTTTGGTCCTATTTCCTATAAACGGATAGAAAAACAATGTTTTTGGCATTAAAGGAACTTCAGTTTAATAATAAGAATACAGTTGAAACGATGCTAAAACAGAAAGTGTAGTTAATCATGCTATCTGTCTGTCATTTAAAGATTTTCTAGTTTTATATCTTGTTTTTTTGCAAAAAAAACCATTTCTATCATAAACTTTTGCATCATTAAATGGTTTTTATTGCAATGTTTTTCATTTTGCCAGTTTGTATTGTATTTACAGCTGTACTAAAATAGTTAAACCTGTGTTTTTTAACTTTGAGTTGGGAAATTAACCCTTAATCAAAAAGCTTAATATTTTAAGTATAAATATCTTATTTTGGACCCTGACTTTAAAAATAAATGCATTTATCCTTTTGGTAAACTTATAGTAATTTAATAAACTTGCCTTCATGCTGAATGGTCTGAACTGCCATCAAACAAATGAGTAGTCCTGGCACTAGGTCGGCCATATCACCCTCCAGTCTGCGTCCTTGAGTTGTAAAGGTTTTCTTGTCCTCACCCCTCTCGCTGTTGCTTCTGTTCAAGAAATGTCGGAGTTCTCCACCTGTGAAATTTGCTGTTTTGCATTTCTGCAGCGCGACAGTAGAACTGATAACGGTCTGTACTCAAGCCTAGCTTCCCGTTAGTGTACTGTATGTGGGCGCTTGTCTGTTTGTACGGTGCAGTGAGCACGTTTCCTGTCCAAGCTTGAAAACTGAATTCCCCTCTGCCTGCGTCAGTAACCCACCACTGACTCACTGGGGCGAGAGGACACTGCCCAATGGTTTATGCAGCTGTGACTCAAACCACTGATTCCTGTTACAATAAGTATTGTATTGTGGTTAGCTTATTTTGGTTTTGGTATTAAAGGTGATTTGGCTTTTGCAGTCATTTGAGGGTGATGGTTGTGTTGATCAGCCTGGTTATGGAATTGAGTACTCACACATGTTTTGGGATATTGTAAGATTCTGCATCTGTTTGAAAATGTATGCTATTTTTCTAACACTATCATATTATACAGGAATTAGATCATGGATGTGTTATAGTAATTGTACTGTGATTCCCATAACTGTTTGTCAGCAAGACTCACCCTGCCATGGGAAATCATTGGTCAGATGCAGATATAAACAAGAAAGCTGCTTTTAGTCTGCTCAGTGTGTTGTGATGGTGACTTCCTTCCTGTTAGCCCTGTGGTCAGGGATACTCCCCGGGCCGCACCAGAGTTCTCTAAAATTAGCCGGAGAAGGAATACAACAGTCAGGCTGAATAAACATTCTTTGTAGTTGTTGTGATGTTATATTGTCAGGGTCTGTTTTTTAGTACAAAGTGGTTGATTGAGTGGGGGCGAGAATATGTTTGTAGTATAACTATTGTCAACCATTGACACTTTTTCTTTTTCTCTAGATCTTACCTCTGGACACAGGGGAAATGGTACTTTCTATTCTTTGCCATTGCTCTAAGCTTGTGTAGTGTTGGTAATCAGTGTTGCTATAAAGTGCTACTGCCGCAGAGCAAAATCTCCACAATACTAACTTGTTGATGTAACTGTAACTACAAGAATTTCTAACCTTGGCCATGATGAATGTTTTGACTAAAATTGCTTCAAAAGACTTATCATTTGATATCACGTTAGTATTGTGCAACTACGCGTGAACAATGCCTTGTGTGTCTGAGGTGTACTCTACTAATAGAAAAGCATATAAGTCATATTGCGCTTTCACCTGATTGTAGAGCTCTGGAGACGAGTCTGCAGTACTGTGGCTGGACCAAATCCAAGAGGCCATACACACAGCCAATCAGGATGAAGAGGAGGCTCTCAAATGTATGAGTTTAAATTCACTCATCCATAACCTAAGTAATTAAACAATAGGTGATTCAGGTTTGGTTAATTTTTTGTTAAACGATGAGCTGATTAAGTACTAGATTCTGATTGTCCAGAGGATGTGCATTATTTTTTAGATTACCACGCATCTGATAGTAGCTTTTTTTCAGCCGTCACTAGACTACAGCTCCTCTTACTTACTTGATTACTTTATTGCAAGGTTGATATTGCCAACACTATGGTTTTATTTAAGGAGCATAATGACCCAAACCATGAGTAAACAATACTTGCATTTTGATTGCATGTAGGCATGTGACAGTATTTATTTTTCCTTTTCTGCAGATATTTTCTCTTAGACCTGCTCTGCCATGTGGCAGTTCAGCTTATTTTTCATTTATTACGGATGTTTGATATTAAAATATAATATATAAAACATAATTTAATGTTGTTATGGCTCAAAGACTATGTACTACAAATTGTTTCATATTAATTATTTTATAAAACTGAAAGCACTTCATAACATAACGAATAGATGCAATAAAGGTGTGTGTGTGTGTGTGTGTGTGTATGTAGATAGATAGATAGATAGATAGATAGATAGATAGATAGTGGTTTGGGATGTTCTTGCTCTTGTTGTGGATGATCCCTTACTCACTCACTAGTCTTTACTTTGCGGTTACTGTGCTGTTTTCATATTTGACGGAACAACTGCTCATTTGGTTCAATCTTGTTTACGTTGCTAGTGGCAGGAGCACTCGCTGATCTTAACGTGATAGTGGCCGAGGGGGACTCTCAGAATACACTGCAGGCTTTGCAAGTTCCCAGAGCAGGACTGAGAGCGGTGCTCCCTGAATGTGCTGACGCATACCAGGCTGAACTGGCACAGAGACAAACAAACAGTGCTTCTAAAGGTAACTTGACTTACTGCACAAGTACAACAAGAAAGGAAGCTCAGTGTTTAAGAAATTGATACATACAGTGAGAAGTCTCCTGAATTTTAGATTTGGGTTTCAATATGACATTGTCTGACTGTGTCTAAAGGAGCATTTTTTGGTTTCCTCCAGGTGCCACTGATAGTGTGTGGGTAAAACATTACATCAAGGACAGATATGACTACTACTATAACCTGGAGACTGGACAGGGCACCTGGGAGGAGCCAGAAGGATTTGAACACAAGGGTGGCCAGCTCAGTAAAGATGAAATCCAGGTACCCCTGCTGTTATGTAATCTTGTGTAAACATACTTGTATCCCAATGGTGGGATGATTTCCTACTTTTGAAATGACTATTAATTTGACCAGATAATGTTTCCACTATATAAGCTTTTTTCAACCTGAACCAATTTAAAACATGCCTTTTCCCCTTAGGGTGTTGTCAGCAGTTTGACTGCAGAATATAACCGGGAACAACTATGGATGGCCAATGAATCCCTGGTGACCCAGCTGCAGGCGAGGATCAGAGGTTACCTGGTCAGGAAAAAGCACGCCCAGAGAATGGAGTATCTACGCCAGCAAGAACCACATGTTGTCAAATTGCAGGTAGTGAACTGTGAATAGTGATTTGATATCAGAAATCAGATCAACTTCAGAGATCCGTATTGCGTCTGTGGTCAGCAGTAATAAATTGATAGAGATGGCCATGCAAAAAGATTAAAATGTACTGTAGTTTACAAACTGTATACTGACTATATATTTTTATGTTTGCATCATTCTTTAAAGAAAATCCAAAACCAGAAAAGCATGTAAAATATTTATTTAGAGCAGTAACAATACCTCAAAGACAACACCTTTGAAAATTATTGACTACCCAAGTTTAATAATCCATGCTCCGGTATCAAGCATGTAAAACACAACTTGTAGCATGCGCATAAATGTTGGATCACATTTTTTCCTTTTTTTGCAGGCCTCCTGGAGAGGTTACAAACAGAAGAAAATGTACAAAAGCAGGATGAATTTTCTTCAGAAAAATGTTGCTTCGGTTGTCAAGGTAATACATTGTTTTCCTTTTTTTATGAAAAGAATCTGGTAAAAAGTATAGTTATTGAATGACTAGACAACTCTGAAGCTATGCACCCTCTTCTTGTAAATGAGTGCTTTATCACTGTCTCTGAAAATGATCCGCCACAAACTACAATAACCATCTTAGCTGGCATTTGTAAACATTTATTAAATTCATTTGCATGTACCTAACCTTAATAACACAGCTACCGTATCAAAGACCTGACATAAAACACTGGTGTTTTAGATCCAGGCTGTGGTGAAAATGTGGAAAGCCAAACGTAAATACAATCAGAGATTGCGGTTCTTCAAAGATCATGTGAGTACCACTTCAGTCAGACTACATCACTGAGCAGCATCTTCTGGGTTTGTTTCACGTTGTGTAAGACTCACTGCTATCTGTGTGTTTAGGAAAAAGAAATTGTGAAAATCCAGGCTTTTCTAAAGGCCAACAAAGCCAGAGATGATTACAGAACCCTAAGTGAGTCAAAAAAAGCATTGTACACTCCTGTAGCAGAGTTTTATTGATATAATATCAATATTGTGATTTATTTTGATTATGTGCATATTTCAACGTTAGTTTTAATGAGTATTTTCCTGGTTTAAAGGATGCATTCTAGTTAGGTGTCACTATTTTTTTTGTTTTATCGGTCTGTTTGCTCTACTAGTTTAGTCCTCATACTCGCATTACTTATGAATTTCTTTTTCCAAATTTTCCTCTGTATGTATATGTGAATTGTCTGAAAGCCACTATTACCATTCCTAAATTAAAGTCACAGTATTTTGATACTTATATATTGATATTAAAGTATTTGCCCAAAAATTCTAAGATTTTTGAATTTGTCTGTATTGCCCAGGCCACAATACAAATTTAGAATATAATCTGTCATTGTTTCACAACAATGAACCCGCTTAGCAGCTCTCAGTTGACAGTATAAATAACAAAATTTAAATAGTAAAATATAAGAATAATAGTGAAATTGAATAGTGAAATTGAATTGAATAGTGAAATATAAAAATCAAAATGAACGTAACACTTGTTGGGGAAATTGTAAAAAAACAAATGTCATTACATGTGTGTGTGAATGTATGAAAGACCAGTGCTTTAGCTGATTTTCTTGTATGCCGAATCTTAGCTGGGGCCAAGGATCCTCCTCTGTCAGTGGTGCGTAAGTTTGTTCACTTGTTGGAGCAGAGCGCCCTGGACCTTCAGGAAGAGCAGGAAGTGACACGGCTTAGGGAAGAAGTGGTCACCAATATTCGCTCCAATCAGCAGATGGAGAAAGACTTGAACCTGATGGACATAAAGATTGGACTGCTGGTGAAAAACAGAATTACTCTGCAGGTTGGCAACCCTTGCTTTTATGTGTATAAGGAAAGATATACCATGATTTAATGTTGGTTGACATCATTTATAGCTTGGTAATGGCACACGTTTTAGGTAAAGGCTCTTACAGTAGCACTTACTGTTATTAAATTCCTCTAATGTCTCTGTCCAGTTTGGTTGCTTAACTCATTTGGTATTTATTTCTTTGAAAAGGATGTTGTGTCCCATAATAAGAAAATGAACAAGAAAAATAAAGCGAGTAAAGAGGACTTGACCACAGGAGACAGACTGGGTATCAAGGGTCTAAGTAAAGGCAAAAGAAGGAAACTGGAGGCTTACCAACATCTCTTTTACTTGCTGCAGGTAATACAAAAATGTCTTAAACTACTACTTGCATCTACTCAGCTTAAAAGGTTTAATAGGATGTCAAGGTGCAGTTTCAGACACACTGTATGCTACTCCTTTTCTTTCCCTCCACTTTAGACCAATCCACCTTACCTGGCAAAGCTGATCTTCCAGATGCCTCAAAACAAGTCCACTAAGTTTATGGACACTGTGGTCTTCACATTGTACAACTACGCCTCTAACCAGAGAGAGGAATACCTGCTGCTCAAACTCTTCAAGACTGCTCTAGAGGAGGAAATCAAGTGAGCGCTGCAGCTTTGTGCCATAATCTTAAGTCACTGTTGGTTTTAATGTATTAAAGTTACATACGTGACTAAAGGATCCTTCAAATAGTGTGGAATTCCTAAAACGCATGTACTCAACGTTTTGGGTTTTGTTTGTTCGGCGGGCAGTACTGATCAACTGTACCATCTTCTCCATGTGTCTCAGTTCGAAGGTGGACCAGATCCAGGACATAGTGACGGGGAACCCAACAGTCATTAAGATGGTGGTGAGCTTCAACAGAGGTGCACGTGGCCACAACACACTCAGGCAGCTGCTGGCTCCAGTGGTCAAAGACATCATTGAGGACAAGAGTTTGGGTATCAACACCAACCCAGTGGATGTGTATAAAGCCTGGGTCAACCAGCTAGAGACGGCTACTGGAGAGGCCAGGTAGGAATAAATACAATGGGTGAAAATCTTGCAGACAGGGCTGGTTTTCCATTGATATAGTCCAAGGTTTGCTATATAGGATCAGATGTATATGATGTGTCCAGTCGTCATTTGTGTTGACCTTTTTGTTATGTTATTTTTGGGGGGGTTCATTTTTATTGTTTTATTACCAAAATAATTTTCTGTTTAGGGCCTACATGTAGTTTTGCATGTTGTATCCCTTCTATCTATAACGTTGGTATACTTAGCTAACCTTTTCCAAAGCATTTAATGTTTAGTTGTCTTTCCTTTTCACACCGTGTTGACATGAGGGATCACAATATTTTGGACCAAATGCCTTGATATCGATACCGCAACGATATTGTAGTGTTGGCTATTGGTGCTTTCACAAAATATTTACACTGAGATTTTTGATAAATAATCATCAGTATGTGGATATAAAGACTAAGTGGGTAAAGGCAAATAATAGAACAGTTACAACAGTCTGGTAAGTTCAGAAAATGACATCACTTTACTGTAATGCAGCCTTTAAAACCAGGAAAAGACAACACTTGCCATATTATGATATTACGATATCCAAAATCTAAGACAATATCTAGTCTCATATCACAATATTGATATAATATCAATATATTGCCCAGCTCTATTTTATGGTATGCTTTAAAAATTATTTTGCAGTAATCTAAAAATACAGAATTTTTACCTAGTGTGGAAAAATGCACAAAAACCACCACCATGAAAACTGACAAAAATGAGCCTTAAACATCCCCACTGTTTTTGTCCATCAGCAAGCTGCCTTATGAAGTGACTCCCGAGCAGGCCATGTCACATGAGGAAGTACGCAACCGGCTGGAGGCATCCAGTCTGGCTCTGCGCTCTGCTACAGATAAGGTCTTGAACTCCATTGTGTCCTCACTGGATAATATCCCGTAAGTTTTAGGACCTGTTAAGTGTCAATGTCCACTTATCCTTTCTGTTTTCTGCGACGTGCTTGTCAGTGCCTGAGCATATTGGTCAGCCTTATTTAGTTCACTCTGTCATTTTCTGCTTTTTAAACCAGCTATTTGTAAGAATAAAATGTGTTTTGACATTTTTCATTCAAAGTGTTCTAACAAAGTTGATGGAATTCAATTTATTTTAGTTATACAGGGTTGCACAAAATAACAGCAGTATACTGCAGTATAATACAAGGCAATACAATAAATAATACCTTTTTGTAAATGTTTTGAGAGGCAAGGTGCTTTCAAAGTGCAGTTGGATTATTTAAATGTGGTGTGGCTAATAATGTGGTGAAAGTAATTGGAGGATACAAAAACGTTTTCTCTGGGTGCAATGATTTCTTTTATTTACTATCTAGCAATTTTATTCTATTTTCTCATCCTTCTGTTGAGTATTTGTCTCTCTCCTCTTTAGTTGTTTTTATTTTATTGAACAATATAATGAGAGCATTGTGACTAAAATAGGGCTGGACAGCATATGATCATGTGCTTTGGCATCTCATTCTGGTTGTTAAGGTTTCAGCTTCCTGTTGGGACATGGTTATTACTAGATTATTATTATTGCTTTGGAGCAAGCAGCCATCTGATCAGTTGCTCAAACACACAAAAAGAACTCTGCTCTGTGCTTAGCCACACCCATGTAACCCAGTTCTGTGATTGCAACATAAATATTCATCTTTTGATTATTTCTTTAATTAAAAAAAGAAAAATTCCCAAATTTCTGAGGACTGTGTATACCACTAGATGGTGCTAATGTTATGTAAGTATACATATAAAGAGACACAATACTCAAAAGTCATAATGCAAGTTGCAGTGCTTCAAATACATCCTCTAGTTTTTGTGTCATGAGCTTGCTATATCAGTTGTGCTATAATACATACATGCATGTTGTTTTGTGTTTGATGTCCCATCAATGCTTTTTGTTTTGCATGTAGTTATGGCATGAGATACATAGCAAAAGTTCTGAAGAACAGCCTCCATGAAAAGTTTCCAGATGCCTCAGAGGATGAGCTGATGAAGGTAGAAGCCCTCGGATGTATTCAGTTATTTTTTTCATTCACAGTACGGTGTGTTAAGATTCAGTTCACACAGTTCTCTCTGCATGCTTTATTGTGAGCATGCTGAGGTCAGTGCAATGTTATTTTACAAAAGGTTTTAATGATGCGTTCTCTTCTATTTATGACAGATTGTAGGAAACCTGCTGTACTATCGCTACATGAACCCAGCCATTGTGGCCCCCGATGGCTTCGACATAATCGACATGTCAGCAGGAGGGCAGCTTCACGTAGACCAGCGTCGTAACCTGGGATCTGTGGCAAAGATGCTCCAGCATGCTGCTGCCAATAAGCTGTTTGAGGGCGAGAATGCACATATGACGTCAATGAACAACTACATTTCTCAGACATATGAGAAGTTTAGGTAAGAAAAGATAAATGTAATATTGACAGAAAACAAATATGCTGTGTAGGTGGTACAAATGGTACAAAAAAAACTGATATGTCTGTTAAAATGTTTTTTGTATTATTTCAGGGCAATATTGAGCATAGTCAAGTCTTGCCGGAAACCTTAATTACATACAGTTTTTGGTTTTTAAAAAAAAAAAAAAAAAAAAAAAAAAAAAAAAAACATGATAGGAAAAAAAGACCAGGAGGTAAAATGTGCACATGCAAAAGTATATTTTCCTTCCAATTACAAAGTCAAGAGTATGGAAAAAAATAAAGTAAATCCTGTTGATGAACATGTTTAACTTCGTCAGGAGCCAGTTAAGGCGACATGATGAAAGTAGAGGTAATCCTGACAAAGGAAGAAGCTATTATCTGCTGTATCCCCAATTGGGAGACAAGTTCACTAAAATCTACTAAACTTAAGACAGGCCTGTACAATCTCACAAATAAGAAGGGCTGGGCCATGATGTGGGCAGTTATCTGCCCCATGTTGTCAAAGTGGTTGACTTATTATTACTGGAAATCCACATAAACAGTACTTCATTTTCTGGAAACGAGTACGCATAAGCAATTTACCCAAGTTGAAAAAGTCATAGGCACATTGAAGAAAATTCAGTATTGTGACTGAACAGTGTCACTTTGTTTTGGGGATTTTTTGTAATGCTGGCCTTTATCTATGTCAAGATTTAAGACTAATAAACACCTACTACTGATATTCTTCTTCTTCCAGGGAATTTTTCCAGTCAGCATGTGATGTCCCTGAACCGGAGGAGAAGTTTAATATCGATGAATACTCAGACATGGTGACTCTAAGCAAGCCTATCATCTACATCTCAATAGATGAGATCATCAATACCCACTCGGTAAACCCAAGCAAAATGACTCTGACGTTCTTTAGACCAGATATGAACTTGCCTCAGGGAGTCATTTGAGGACATGCAGTGTTACGTGCGCACATACACCGGTTTGTGATTCATAATTTTGTAAAAGATTTATTCTTCGGTCAGTCAGTGGCATGGTTGTACTACTACTACAGTTAACGTATAGTATTTTAAAGCTTTAGTGCGTAACGTTTTGATAGTAATTAAATGTTATTACACTCACGAGCCATTCCTACATAAAGCTACTAAAAGTAATGCCCTGTATCATATTTCTTCCATCTGTTGCTGTATGCACCACATTGGCTGCTGGTGTATAAGACCGCTATGGTCCACGTAGGGAGGAGGTCGGGGTGGATGGATGGGTCTTAAAAACACCGGGACACAAGACTTTCACCCAGGAAATGTGTGTTTGTGTCCCGGGAGTACTACTTCAGAATGCGTTGCATTACAATATCTAGTTCTACAGTTCCCATACTGCTTAAATCTCACAGATTGTGGCTATATGTTGCCCCCTGTTATTAGGATGTACACTATAGTCATCTCTTGTCCCTTTCTCTTCCTTCTTTATCGCTTGTTTGTCACACAGCCACTTTCTTTACATCATCATCCCCCCCCATTTCCTTTCTTTATATTTCCAGACCGCTTCCTTGGAAAGAGGGTAGTGGTGAGGACATCAGTAGGCTAAAGGCATCTTTGTCCTTTTTTGTCATCAGTTTCACTACACACTTATTTACACAAGGAC
Organism: Perca flavescens; assembly: GCF_004354835.1. NCBI lineage: Eukaryota > Metazoa > Chordata > Actinopteri > Perciformes > Percidae > Perca > Perca flavescens. The sequence continues at coordinate 16,103,388 of NC_041335.1, read as the reverse complement.
TAACAATGGAGATGACGTGCATGTTTGTTTGAGTAGATGCTCTCTCAACCTTCATTTAGCACACTAAGGTCATTTAATGAGCTCCTGCCTGTTACCTTGATAAATGAAGAACAAAAGCATGATTTTAAATGGGCACATGATTCATGTGCCCGATACCTATATATTTCTTCATTGTATTATCTGCAGGCCTTTACTTTGTTTGTTTTCCCTGAGCATAGTCAACAGTTAATTTGTACAGGACTAATCACATCTGTAATTGTTCAGCTGCTTTTGGAACATCTGGAGGCCATCTCTCCTGACTACAATGACTTGCTGCATGAGCTGCTGCAGGACCTGGGAGACGTCCCTGATGTAGAGACATTGCTCGGTACTGTCAAACATTATATATAATCACAAGTTGTCTATAGTGTATTTACTGTATCATGTTACAAGCTGTGCTGTTCTATTTCAGGTGAAGGAGCAGTAGACCCACATGACCCAAACAGAGAGAGTGCTCTCAGCCAGCTGGCCAAGACAGAGATTTCCCTCACCCTAACCAGCAAGTTCGAGCTCCTGGAAGGAGATGACAAAGACTTGAAGACTCTAATGACAAAGTAAGTTTACTGTGAGCAGATGCTGAGACAAATCACTTATGTAAAGTCTGTTGTCTAGCTAGTCAAATAGTGCTAATTGATGTTGCAGTCATTGGGATGCTTACAGTGTGAGCATTTATAAATTTATACCAGTTATTTCAGGTGCCATAATCTAGTTTTTGATGTACGTTTTAAACCATTGCCCTAAATCACATGTACTCAGACGGACCTACAGTAATATAGAGTTTTGGGATTGCTGTGAATGCCATGTGATGCACTGTACTTAACCCTTCTTGACACAGTGTGTGTTACTTTGTGGCTATCACTCAGTAGAGTGTCTTTGTTGCCTTTCCTGCTCTTCTATCATTTCCTGTCCAAAAAGGAAAGGGGTTTGGTGGTCAGGGTTATCTTGCCTACAAACATGTATCCGCCTAGATCTGCTTCTTACAAGAGACCGTATTGGAGTGTTTGTCTCTTATTTATTTTTTGGCATATACAATTTTTAAGTCTAAGTTGATATGTATGCATTTGTCTTCTAAATTTGGTTGTAATTGCATAATGTGCTCTGGCCTAGTTGGCAAGATTTTGGCCACCAGTTGTAGGAATACAGCTTGGAACATTGAAAGGGAAAAGAAAAAACAACTTGTTAGGATTTTCCAAATGTGGGAATGGTGAAACTCAAACTTTTGCAACGTTTCGCAAAAATATGCCTGGTCTATATTGATACATTTGTCTTACAGTGCTCAGCATAAGTGAATACACCCATACTAAAGTTGACTAAAAAGAGGAATAAAAAAATCATCTTTTGGAAATTTATTTTAATTCCTTAATTTAAAAAAAAAAAAAAAAAAAAATCCAACCTTTTAAGGACACAAATTTTCTTTGTGAATGAATAATGGTATCGTAAATAAATGTTCTTCCTTAAAATACAGGGGGCATAAGTAAGTACACCCCTATGTTAAATTCTCAAAGAGGCAGATTTTTATTTTTAAAGGCCAGTTATTTCATGGATCCAGGATACTATCCTGATAAAGTTCCCTTGGCCTTTGGAATTAAAATAGCCCCACATCATCACATACCCTTCACCATACCTAGAGATTGGCATGGTTTTATTTCAGTTAGCCTAATAGCTGGTTTGATTTGCATTGAGAGATGATTTTATGGAAAGTACCCCATGCCAATCTGTAGGTATGGTGAAGGGTATGTGATGATGTGGGGCTATTTTAATTCCAAAGGTAGAAAATTTATCAGGATGCATAGTATCCTGGATCCAGGAAATAACTGGCCTTTAAAAATAAAAATCTGCCTGCCAAAGAGGTTCCGTCTCTCACTAACGATCTTATTCTGTGTGTGTATCAGGACAAAAAAGCTAATAGTGGATGTGGTTCGGATTCAACATGGAGACAATTTGCCTAAAATTCTTGAGACCCCGGCTACTCTCCCACAGGTGATGTTTTCTTCTACCTTTACTCATATATCCAACAGCCATTTCATGTCAAATGATTACATTATGCACTGAAGTTTTTTATTTTTTTATTTAGAGTTCTAACATTTCTTTGCACGTCTTTATATCCCTTTGCTCCTGAAGGAGTCGGCGCATACTAAGGTTGTAGAGCGCCGGGCCGTCCAGGATGCTCAAACACCAGAAGGTCTGAAGAGCAGCCCGGCAGTGCTGGAGGACAGCCAGCTGCCTCTGGAGCAGAAGAAGAGGAAGATCCTGAGGAACCTCCGTAACCTGGAGCAGGCTGGCCTTGTCACTGCCAGTAACAAATACCAGGACCTCATCAATGACATATCAAAGGTACATAAGCAGCTCTTTGTCCACACAGGACGATGCATGCCTCCTCAATGCTACATGTATTGTTGGGTCTGTTCAGCTTCTGAATTTGTAAAGTGCCGCTAAAACTTGTAATAAACAGGACATTCGCTACCAAAGACGCTACAGACAGAGGAGGAAGGCCGAGCTTGTGAAGCTCCAGCAGACACTGACAGCACTCAACTCAAAAACAGCCTTCTACCAGGACCAGATGAACTATTATGATACCTACATCAAGACCTGCCTGGATAACCTCAACCGGAAGTAAGTTGTACCTTTCAGTCTTAAACCTTGAGTGGATGAAGAGTTTTTCCAAAATATTTTTTGTCACTGTGTAAATGATAATCTTGCCTGATATTATTTGTATTGTGAAGATGGATGGGGCAAGGGTTCTTGTGACCTTTACTGATGTGTTACTGTGTTTTGTGTGTTCAGGAATGCACGCAAATCTATAAAACTGGACAGCAAAGGTGAAAGTAAGGGCAGTAAGAAGTGGAAGCCACAGTCTCTGAAGTACACTGCAGCGAGGCTGCATGAGAAAGGAGTCATCCTGGAGATAGAAGGACTTCAGACAAACCAGTGAGTTGAGCTGCAATTTGACGTTACTCCTTTCCGCTGGTCAGATTTTGGATTTTTAGTAACCTTTACATTGATGCGGCGGCTGTGGCTCAGTGGTAGAGCCGTCGCCTGCCAATCTGAAGGTTGGTGGTTTGAGTTTCCCCCGATGCTGCGCCATCATTGTGTAAATGCGTGTGAGTGTTTATATGCAGGTGAGCAGGTGGCAGCTTGTACGGCAGCCTCGGCCACAGTGTATGAATGTGTGTGAATGGTTCCTGTACCATGTAAAAGCGAAGTGAAGTTTCCAACCAACCAACCCACCTGTCCACCAACATCATTGTTTCAAATAAGTGTGGATCACCTTTCAACATTGCTAAAAAAAAACAAGAAAACTACACGTTAGGCAGAACCGTTTTCAGAACCATCTTTTACCAATTTATATAACTTTGTGGGTTTATACACAATCTGTAGTTTCCATTAGTTCAGTCCCATCCGACTTCCGAATATGATTATATTTTCCCCAGAAGAGGAAAGATGTCTCTTCACAGTAATGAGAATTGGTTATGAACTGGTTTCTGATACACAAAACGTAGGATGTGCTTTGTCAGCTTTCTTTTTGTGGAAATATTATTGTAGGCATTGTTTAGTGAGATGACCTCTGTCTTTGTCCCTCATCTGTTATTGTTGCTTTATTTTTTATTGTGAATAAGCCCTTGAGATGAACCCATCTCGTTGTCAAGGAGGTCCTCAACTTAAGTACAATACAAACATATTTAGAACATATTTGTTATTCTTATCATATTTCTTTTTCTTAAAACCAGTGTATATAAATTTGATCAAAATAATGTATAAAGAAAGGGATTAAATGTAAAAATGTTATGACTTATTTACTACAAACCGACACATCAAATCCATCTAGCAATATGTTATGAAATGTTTCAATATTGTTTGACTAAATGTGGTGTTGGACCCCAGGAAGACTAGCTGGTCGTCAAGGCGTCAGCTAATGGGGATCCTTAATAAACTAAACTAAATCTACCAAATGTAAGCAGATTTCAGTCCTATTGACAGTTCCTCCAATTACTGTGGAAATGCTGACAACCACCAATCTTTTTGTTTTTGTATTTCTGCAATAATGAGACAAAAGAAACTGTAAAAATGATGAGCATGGTTTTTGTCATTCATCTCATGTTATTGTCTCACTCTTTCAGGTTCAAAAATGTCATGTTTGACATTTCACCCTCTGAGGAAGTTGGGGATTTTGAGGTGAAGGCCAAGTTTATGGGAGTTGAGATGGAAAAAGTCCAGCTTCATTTTCAGGTAAACATTTCCCAAGTGTGTCGCAATATCCTGAAATAAAGCAGCTCACTAGTCAACACTAAACCTTGATGACAGATTGTTAAATGTCCTTTTCCTGTCATCGGACTACTAGCAGGAAATAACACAGAACCAAAACAAACATAAAGACTACAGTAGTGAACACATTTGTTATAGTGGGGTCTCCGTATGTATGTATTTACAGTATGTATCAATATTGAACACACATTAGATATACAGTACATAGTGTATGAATAAAGGTGTGTACAGAATTGACCAGGCTGTAAAGTCGGGGCCAAAAATTGCAAAACGTGCATGCTTGCGTTCTCATTGCATGTATTTGTGTTCTGTGTCCAGGACCTCCTTCAGCTGCAGTACGAAGGCGTGGCCGTCATGAAGATGTTTGACAAAGCCAAAGTCAACGTCAATTTGCTCATCTTCCTCCTAAACAAAAAATTCTATGGAAAATGAGAAAGTAAAGAACAAGGGGGGGGGGTGGAGCAACAGGGAATGAAGGGGAAACTGATTGTGCCTTCTGACAGTACTGAGTTTGTTGAACCAAATTAATTTAGAGAAAAACCATTAGCAACAGTGTTTTGTGTCACCTGATTTATAATTTGATGGATCACACCAAAATGAAATGATATTGTCCAACTTAATGTATCCGTTCTGTATTTTTCCACGTGGTGATTGTAAATGTAATGTATTTTTAAGGATGAAATCATAATGATATTCATGTTTTTGTATGTTAAAGCTCAGAAACACTGTTATGGTTACCTTGTATGTTGAAACAACAGTCTATTAGTATAGAAATGGAACTGTGGAGCAACTTTCCACTGCCCTGCATAGCTATATGAAATACTGTATTTACCTGTGCCTTTAATTAAAGCATGTAAAGAAAGATGTTTTAATTAATAAAACATCATAAAACATTGTAAGAGCTAAAACTGATATATTTTTAATATGGTCAGTTTATAAGTGATTTCTAATGTTTAAAACAAAGTGCATAATAAATTACACGTCTACAATTATTGTAGAGCCTTATCAGTATTTTATTATTAAACTTTCTCAGCTGTAACATCTGCCAATCTTCCACTTCATTTAGGACAAATATTTTTTTCTGGAGATTAAGGTCACTGGTACACACGTCTCTGTAATGGGGAGGAGATGTGCAGTGAGGGGGAGGCGGAGTATATATCCACTCTGCACTGTAAAAACGCGTTTGATGCTGCTGGCAGAAAACCCTTCAGTAACAGGCAAACCGATAATTTCCACCCATTTGTAAGTGTAAAATATTTGGAGGATATACAGTGAAGCCATGGTTCACCTGTCTATAGGGCTGCTTGTATTGTTTTCTCTACAGAGCTCAGCACTCAACTCCCAAAATGGTAAGTTGCTTTCTGAACCATAAACTGTATAAAACTGCAATAGTTCATAACTGATTGTGTAATTTTATGTGACTACAGATAGTACAGGCTGGTACTCTCAGCTGGGTTTTACAAATGGAAATGTAGGAATGATTCTGCGTTCACCTTTCCAACATGCCTGAACTAATTAATGACCGAAGCTGTAATCATTTATTTCAACCATGATTTGTTTTAGAACTTTAAATGATTTCCAAATAAGTTATAGGCCATGGACCTTAGTGGAAAATAACTCCATTAATTTACTCGAGTAATAGGCGTACTAATTACAATTTGGAGGTTGGCTTATTTTGAGTATTTCAATTTTATGCTATTTAATACATCTACAGTACTCCACTACACAGAACATTTATTAGATACATTATTTTGCAGGTTAAGATTAGCTTGTAACATGATTCATATCGAGACTAACCAACAGGGCTGGCCCTAGCCTTTTGGGGGCCCTAAGCGGGATTTGGTTTGGCAGCCCCCCTCATTGTAACATGTTGCCACTTGGCACCGAACCAACCTGTGTATTTTGTAATTCTTAGTTTAAGTATACATCATGTACAAACAAGCATGTGAAGACTAAAGTTTTATAGGGGACAGTAAATTACTCAATTAGCCTACCTAACTTGTCGTTTCAGCCCGTCTCTGAGCTTATTGCTTTGTCACTATTTGTTGGCAAAAATGGCACGAAATGTCAATTTTTGTTTTGGAATTTGAATTTTGTTATTGTCTCTTGTTTAAAAACTAAAATATATAAAATATATATATATATATATATATATATATATATATATATATATATATATATATATATTAAAAAATATATTTTTAGACCAGGCCCTAAGAAACTGCTCATATTGCTCAATGGCTAGGGCCGGCTCTGCTAAGCAACTATATGAAGTAGTTAAAGACTAATACTTTATAAGTAATATTTTGAAGCCAGGACTTTTACTTGTAATGGAGTATTTTTATAATGTGGTATTACTACTTTTATTATACAGTATCTAAATACTTCTTCCAATACCACTGGTTGGGGAAGATTATGAACGGGTCACCAGTTAAAAAAACAAATCTCGCTCTAAGCCTCCTGGGCATCGCTCTGCTAGCTGGGAAGATGACTGATACTAAAATACCTCCTATAACTGTACCAACCTATCATGTTAAAATATGTGTAGTGCTTCATCCTGTATTTCTTTTAAAGAGACAGGTTACCCAAATTACAAAAACAAACTGTATACACTAATGTATGTGCTGATTATCCCAAGTAACGGAGACCTTTCACATATACATGTGAACAAAACAAATGTGCATGGCTAGATTCAACCAGATGTAAGGGTTAGTGAAAATTTAGCAACCTTACCACTTAAAATGTGTGGCTAACCGTGTGCTGTATATGCACTAATGGAGCCAATTTACAAAAAATGTGTCACAAGAAAGAAACTTTGAACACTACTGACATATTCTGCTCTGTTTCCCTGTGTCAGGCTCAGTGCCCTTCCTGCGGACTTTCTCTGCTCACTTTGTAACAGTCACTGATGAGCCTTTTGACTACATTGACCTGCCTGTGTTGGACAGTTTGAGAGACGGCGATGGGTCTGGCTCAGGGTCGGAGCAGGATGCGGTGAAAACACACGGCCCACGCCGCCATCCCCAGAAGCATTATTTTGTCTCCGAGGACACTAAAGGTTTTCTCCAGGGTCACGTGGCAACAAGGTTTGTCCCGACCGTTTACACGCTCATCTTCATCATCAGTGTGCCCCTCAACCTTGTTGCCATGGTGATGTTTGTGCATCCCGTCCGTCCCAGAAAACCGGCGGTGATCTACATGCTGAACCTGGCCTGCGCTGACCTGCTGTTTGGCCTTCTCCTTCCCTTCAAGATCGCCTACCATTACAATGGCAACAACTGGATCTATGGCTCCTTCATGTGCAGAGTTGTCACAGCAGCTTTCTACTGCAACATGTATTGCTCTGTCCTGCTCATGACGTGTATCAGCATTGACCGTTTCCTGGCTGTGGTTTACCCCATGAACTCGCTGACGTGGCGCAGCCCTCAGACAGCTTCAGCTGTGTGTGCCGCCATGTGGCTGTTGGCCCTCGGAGGAGTATCCCCTCTCCTCATCTCAGGGCAAACCATCTATTTGCCAGACCTGGGCATCACCACCTGCCATGATGTGCAGGATGTGGATAAACTACAAGCGTACTATCTTTACTTCTTCCCCATCTACTCCTCCGTCTTCTTCTTCATCCCTCTTGTCTTCACTGCCGTCTGTTATGTACGTATTATTCAGGCTCTGGCAGCAGCCAACGTGGAGAACCGCTCCAGGAAGACTCGAGCTGTGGTGATGGCTGTGATCGTGCTGGTGGTGTTTGTGGTCTGCTTCACCCCCACCAACATCATCCTGATGGTTCACTATGTTCAGCTGTCTCACAAGTCCAGTGACAGTTCCTACCAGGCGTACCTGCTCTCCATGTGTGTTGGCAGCCTCAGCGCCTGTCTGGATCCAGTCCTCTATTACTTTGCCTCCTCTCAGTGCCAGAAGCAGGTGGCGGCACTGCTCAGATGTAAGCGCCTGGCACAAGCAGACAGCAGCTCAGCAACACAGAGTACAAGAACCAGTGGGCGGAGAGACAGCGGCAGGTCATGCAAGATGGAGAGCATTCAAACCGGCCTGGGGAGCCATTACAGCAGGCTGGTGGCTTAACTACATGGACACGAGGAGCCTGCTTCTGAGACACAATTCAAACTTGCACACACAGTATCATTTAAATCCTTACTAAAGAAATGCTGTGGTTGGATCAAAAGAGTGTGTGTCCAAGTAGTGCTGGACTTATCCACCAGTATGGCAGTGTGTGACATTTTTGATTTATTTAGTTGGATAGCATAGCACAATATTTTCTGCCATTCTTTTCAGATTTTTGTTTCTGTTTTTCAAGGAATCGTAGGAGTTAAACAGTTAGCGTATAACAATGATATAGTTTTAATCTGAAAAATATGACATGGTTTTGACATCTTTTTCTTAATGCAATTCAGTATATCGCCATCTGTTTTTTTTTTTTTTTTTTTTTAAAGTAAATATGTAAAATCATGAATCACTTATGCACTGGCATTCATAGCGTACAGTAAATAATTCAATCAAAACAAAACTACTACATTACACATATTGCTTAATACAAATGTTGCTGTATCTCTTCTTTTTTATTTTTTATTGCTGCTCACTCTGTGCTCTCTTTGTCATCGGGGCAGAGCTCTGAAACACAGGAGAACATAACAAAAGACAAACTGTAAGAGAGCAAATATTCCCTTGTTGGCAGCATTTCCATTTCCTGACCATGTGCATTGTACTTCAAGTTTGCTGTATAAAAACAATGTAATCAGAAGGTCATACATTATGCATTTCGCAACACAACATCTCCACCTTGTGGCAACTTGTGCAAGTTGCTGTGTCCAATAAAGAACTAGACCGACAGGTTCAGCTTTGTTTTTAGCTGCAGTCATTACAAGTTACTGAAGTCTTACTGACCGGTTTTGCCATCGTAGCTGTGGAAGTTATCTGGGAAGTTCAGACACCCGACTTGTTTCTTGAAAATTTCAACATCTTTGGGATCAATTTTTCCAGTCCTCGCTGAAAGAGAAGGGAGATTGTAAAAGGAGTGACCACATTCTGACCAAATGTGTTAAAACCAATGAGGAACTTACTGAACTGCAGGATGTATCGACCGGTGACGTCCCCATTCCGAAAGGTGTCTGTCCACAGCAGGCAGTCAGAGCAAGTCTTTAGAATGTGTCCTTTGTGGTCTGACAGATTTTCTTTAAAAGAGGACAGCAGAGAGACTGATTATTACGCAAGATTATTTTTATGGAGGTCTGTTGTCGTGGATATACTATGCTCTTATTCATCCTGGTAATATCATGCTAAATACATAAGCTGATTCATCTCATCGCATGTATTTGGCTGTACTTACTGCGGAATGTAGTGGCAATTCCTGTGACTGTTGCGTTTACCTCCCCCAAGATACACCGGTTACTGAGAAACAAGAATAGGCTGTGACAGAATTCGGTTTTCACATGCTTCAAAATTTACCATGCTGTATGAAACGGTAAAACCTTCTTTCTTATATTGTGTTACAGGCTCTATTTAAGGAAGATTCTGCCCAACATATTTCATGAACTAAATCCCCAAACTTACAAGCAGTGATCTCCCCAACGTAATGTCACAACTTGACTGTCAGAAGTGGGACACAAGTCAATCCAGGAGCTTTTCAGAGACTCCAGTGCCTTGTGGTACGGCTTGGGGTCACCAGCTCCCATCACATACACCCATTTTCCAAAAACCTTCGTATAAAAAGTCACAATTTATGCAACTATATTAAAAATATCTGAGTGTGCTTTTTGATAATATGCTTTTTCAAACTCAACTTTGGGATAAATAAGACAAGAGAAAACTTACCAGTTTGGGGTCCTCTGGTATAAAAGGTTCGACCAGGTCCTTACAGTCGGGTGCAGATGCAGCACTGAGGGAAGTGAGAGCCAACAGAAATATAACAACAGGCAGAGCCATGGTCAGATAGACGGATGAGGGAGAGTCTGCAGCACTGCAGAGCATGTCACTGAAGCTGCAACAGAAAACTTCTAAAGCTGATTTATTTGCCCTCTGGGATTTCATAAAAAAAAAAAAAAAAAAAAAAAAAAGATCTGCTGTGCAAGTGCTAATGATGGGGAGGAGGGGGTTTCTCCAAACTCAGATGCACCAGTGAAGGTCTTTTGATGACCATGCAGATTTCTTTTGTTTAGCATTGAATGGCCTGCCCAACAACTCTGTTGCCCGTAGAGCTGCCCTTGAATGAACTCGAGCAAAGTGCCAAGACTTGTCTCTGACTGTGGAGACAATAAAAAAAAAAAAAAAAAAAAAAAAAAAAAGAAGGACCTGAAGCGGCTTTTCTTCAATAGAATGAATGTTTCTCTGCGGGTCTGAGTGGACTCCTTGTGGTGAAAGTTTAAAAGTTTGACGTCTTCCCCCCCACTAACAGAGGCGTTACAAAGCAACACAGTCTTGGTTGAACTTTCTGGGAACAGCGGTGCATTTGAGAAGAGCTGTAGTACATGTGATGAAGCGTTTGATTCTGACATATGGGTTAGACGAGTGTCTGGCATCTTCTGTTGAACTTGGAAAAGGTTATATAAGAAATGCTGGAGCTCAGAAGCCAAAGACCTTTTCTGAATACGGGTAGAAATAACACCACTCAGAGGGAGACTGAAAATTGTTTTATTTACTTCACACAACCACTTGAATCAAATTATACACTCTATAACTATTTACATGTTAAATTGATTTGAAGAAGGCTTTTCAGTGGATTTTTCAGCCATTACTGTACCTGCCAGAATATGCCATGAGCCATTCAGCCGTTCTATCCTAAACTAAATCATGAAAGGTCAAACAGCTTAGCAGACAGAGACACACAGTAATAAGACTACACGTTGCAAGCCACAGTTCTGACATGACATCACACCAGCAGGCCTTTAACTTATTGCTGCTGCTAAAACCAACTGGACCATGGCACATGCAAATCACATTACAACACTATTTAGTACATGTTAAGATGGATGCATTTGGATGTGTGTGTGCTGTTCAAAGGGCTATGACATACATCTGTGCTTTACTTTGCAGTAGGCTGGACATCAATTTCATCATTCTCTGTGTTCTCAGCAGCAGGTGCAGTAGGTGCAGCAGTCTCCCTGTCATCTGGACACAGATCTGAAATAACAAGGGGAAAATGGCTGAATAGGGAAGCAAGTAGTTTGAAGAAAATGAACATTGATGATTTAATTGGGTATAATCTACAAAGCTTAAATGACTGCTGACCTGTTCCTCCAAAGTGGTACTCTGGGAGGAATTTAAGACACTCAGCTTGCTTCTTGAAGGTCTCTAACTCAGCTGGCTCCAGCGCGCCGGTCCGTGCTTTAAAAGAATTAAACGGGGAGGGTGAGGTGGTGAGAATAAAGAGAAGCCAGGGCAGAGAATGAAGACAAATTGTCAAAAAAATGGACAAAAACTGTTTTATTCAAATCAGCAATGGAGGGGAAAAAAATAGCCTTACTAAAGAGGAAAAGGTATCGTCCCTTTGACTTGCCGTCAGGGAGGAGGGTGGTGTCTTCGGACAGGAGGCAGTCGGAGCAAGTCTCATAGTACTTCCCATCATGATATGAAGTGTGACCGTTGATATTAACTTTGACACATCAGGAAAACAAGATATTTAATATGAGTTTTTGTTTTTATTTTCACTATAATTTGAAATTTAATAATACATATAAAATATTCCGATAGTCTATTTGGAGCCTTGTGTGACTGGTTTCTTATGAAATACACCTATACCTTGCTAATGTGCTTTCTCTGCTTGCATCACCCACATAACATTACACAGCATAAAAGAGAGGTGGTAAGTCAGGGTGTGAATAAAAAATATCTATAGAGAAACATACAAGTGGTGTGACTGGTCATCCCTGAGACGGTGGCATTGGCTAGACCCTGAAGACATTTATCTTCACTGCTGTAATGAGAAAAAAAAAACTTTCAATATACACTCTTAACTGTAATCGTTTGTATGTGAGAGAAAATGGAACATAACAACATGTCTGCACTGCAGTGTCCTTACATGCGGTCAGACCAGTAAATGGTGATGACTCCACTATCTGAGGAAGCCGACAGATCCACCCAGGAGCTGTTCACCGTCACCAGGTCCTTCTTTAGGCCAGGCTGGTCCCATGACCCTACATGAAGCACCCACTTCCCATAGATCTGCCACAAACATTCACACAACTCACTCACATGACTGGGCTGCTTGTGATTCTACTTTATTTTTCAATAGAACAACAATTGTGATAGAGGTAAGGAAAACACATAAAAAGATAGAGATATCATGTGTTTGTCTCGCCATCATTGTTTTTCTACTCTGTCTCCATCTACTCAAAAAGGGCTTCATATTGTTGAGATTGAAAGTTACAAAAAATGTTTTAGCCAGCATAGATGAGAAGATAAGAAGTCCTTCAAATGCTCAGAAAAATGAAAATGTTAACGTCTACAATCCCATGACAAGTGAATCTGCTGAGCAGCAGGAACAGAACCAGAACAGCTTTATGGATCTTGTGGGGAGATTTTTTATTTATGACTTAACATTGGTTTATTTCCTATGAAAAAAGACTGGTTTGTTATCTGCAAAGAATTGCAATTGACTTAAAAATTTCTGCTAAAGATCTAACGTTCTTTGCTAAAGAGGGTACATGATGTATATTGATACACAAGATGCATTAATATGGGAAATTGGATTAGTTGAGCTTTACTAATTTAAAATGACAAAGATAATATATAAAACAGACTGTAATAGCTATACAGATTCAGATTCAAGTACTGTAAATTATTCTTAACATGCAATTAATGACCAACTGTGTTTTTTAAGACTCCATAGACATAACATTTGCTTAATTTTTTTTAACAGTTTTGGTTACTTTTAATCTCACTGTAGCATGTTTTAATGTGGGTAAAGTTAACACTAAAACAAACGTCCGCTATTGAAGTTATATCAACACACAGCTCCTTTTCATATGACCAGTAACACATGATCGCTGATACTTACGGGGCTGTGGCTGTCCAGTACCAGAGGCTTAACCAGCTCTTTACAGTCCGGTTCAGATGCAGCACCCAGGGAGGTGAGAGCCAGCAGAGCTACAACCAGCTGTGCAGCCATGGTTCGAGACAGCAGGCAGCCAGAGAGCAACACTAATGTCAGAGATCCTGCCAGATAGAGGCTTCTCAAAGCAACCAGGGAAAGTGTTCTGTAACAGTGGGCTGGTCCACACACACACACACACACACACACACACACACACACACACACACACACACACACACACTTTTTTCACATCCAGTCAGCAGGGCTTGTGTCCCATTTATCCCGTTACATAACAGCCAGCTGGCAGAGTCTGAATAGCAAGACCCCTGCATCTTTCAATATGTGAACACCCCACTGCACAGAGTCACACACAGGCACAGAGGCACAAACTATAAAAAAAGACACACACACACACACACACACAGACACACACTCACACTCCTGTCCTAGTGGTGGAATTTTCAGAAACACCATGTGGTAAGATGAGACAGGCGAAAACTTCTTCCCTTATACAAAGTTGAGCTGGTCCTGAGTTTTCCCATAATACTCTTATTTTAACAATGGCTTGAAAACATTTCAAATATCTTTATAAAATAATGTATTTCCATTTTATTGAACATTATTGAACACAAGATGCTGATCCTCAGGGAAGGTGAGAGCTTTCATAACATGTACGGCCTCCATTTCCCCAGTGACAAAGTTCCGAGATTGGTTGTTCTGTTTTTGTTTCTCGAGGGAAGAAATCTTTGCTAAATGTGCTAAATGCGATGTGTTAGTCACAGTACAACAACGCACTTCACGTGCCTCTTATGAAACACTGGGACAAACACACTGTTGATCTGGTTCAGCTGGTCAGCTCCATCTGGAAAAGTCCTTATCTGAGGTCCACACACAAAGACCTTGAGACGAGGACAGTCAACAATCATAATAGTTTGTTTGCCATAGTTTGTTTTCAGCATGTTCTGCAGTTGTTCAGTTTGCTGTCACATTATTCGACCCCGTATTTGCGAAAACATATAGCTGAAGTGAAAATTATGTTGGTATGTATCATTGCACATTTTAATTTTTTAATCCTGGAGCTCAAATTCCTAGTATAGGCCCATGGTGACACATGGGACAACGCAGTCTGAAGCAGCAAGGCAGGTGCAGAATGTGAAATAAAATCCTACCACAAATGATAGGCGACTTAAGAAGATGAACATGATGTTATACTCATATAAGATAATTAATTATAGATGATAACAATCTTGAATTAGTTAAAAATAACATAACATTTGCCTGCATTTCTTTCTGTTGACAACAGAGATGACCAGTCGCCACTGAGTTAAATGCAAGAAAAAGTGAGCGTTATGCGGCGATGAAAGTTAAGTTTAGGCACCAAAATGAATAGTTAAGTTTAGGAAAAGATCGTTGTTTGTATTAAAAGTCTTTTGTTTTTCCTGGTAAGCGAACTCCGCTCCCTGGCTTGAAAATCGTGTAAGTTAAAGCAACACTGAAGCACTTTTTCCGCTTCAGTGCCCCTACAGGTTGGAAGCGGAATTGTCCATTACCGCTGTTTGCCAGATCGGGTAGCGGATCTGTAGTTCGAATGAGACATAATGAGACATTACGACAGCGGTAATGGACAATTCCGCTTCCAACCTGTAGGGGGAACCGAAGCTTAGTGTTGCTTTAATGCCTACGCGGCCACCCGCGTTCTTATATAGCAGCAGTGTGGTGCACACAGCAAAATACAACAACAACCGTGTAAATCATACGAATAACGAATTCTTACATTTTCGTAGCTTTTCCAACATGAGAACAGGCTGAACTCACACGTGTCAATATGTCACTTGTAGTAAATAGTTAGAGGCTGTGTTAAAAACTTCATTCAGTTGCCATGTTTTGTTTAATTTTTTTCGTAAACGTTTTGGATGAATGATAGTTAAAAGTGAGTCTGGTGAAGTAAGCAAGATGAAGTTGCACAACACTTTGAGGATGAAAAAAAGCCTTAAAGACACCATCTATCACAGTGAGGAACAACTTCTGAAAGGGCTAAAAAGTTTCTCACAGCCATGTAAAAGTGTTGCTGTCCATCCTTCAAGGGGCCCAATGACAAGTAGGCCTAGACAACATGAAAACACTAGTGTTGAGGTAACAACTAATCCACAGCTCGGCTTAGTATTGCCATCTTTCAACTCCTCACATTTTACTAACAGTCCATGACAATATTGCTTTGAGTGATAAAAACTCTCACTTTGTTGCAGCCTATGTTGGACAATGTTTTGCAGAGATCACTGGAGGCTAGTATCGCAGCAATAGATGCAAAGAGACAGAAAGTAAAAACACATTGCATTTATGTAAATAGAAACATAGTGATAGGCGTTTTTTGTATGTTGACATCACATAATATATATTGTAGGTTTATAATAATTCCATGTAAACTTTTTTATACCTTGTGTAACTTTGCTACGTATGTCTGTATTTCTCACCTTCTATGGAAGTATGTGTGGATGGGCTAGAAGGCCCCCTCTGTCTAGCTGGAGCTGGAGCATGTTTTACACTTGTTGTACCCTTATCACGTGTATTTCCATACAACCATAAGCTGTGTCTGCATTGAATTGGAACAGACTCAGAGTTGTAGTTTTGTCCTACTTTAGGGTCTGACCGACGTGTTGAATAAACCAGGCTCAACTAAGAATTGTCTTGTGCCTGACTGATTGATTTCTTCTTCATCAGATCCAAGTTAATATAATCCCCTTTAAACATGCAAAGAAACACGGTTTTATTTTATTGCACTTCACTTAAAAGAAAATGGCATTATAGTGGTATCTATCATGATTTATTAAACTGACATTGAATGTGAAATCAGTCTATTCAGTTCTCTTTCATACAGCAATTTACAGAGTCCGTCATGAGGAATACCGTAAACAGGCTAAGCTATTTGTTTTCGCAAGGCAGTGACAAACTTAAAAAAAACACATCCCATCTATCAAGACATCTGTTTTACACACAAGTGGTACTGGAAATTAACACACATCTATTCCATAATTGAATACAGTCATGAAGTAACTTTAGGTCTCTATTGTTCTTCCTCCTTTACTGTACATCTGTGTCAGCCACCTTCTCATCAGGGCACAGGTCTGAAAGAAAAGGAATCAAGGTGATAAGTGCCTCAATAAGTTACATACTCCTTACTGTGGTGTGTGTGCAGCAGTGGATCAGCATCCTGTCTGTGATTTCTCCAAAATGGAATTCTGGTGGGAAGTTGAGGCATGCAGCCTGTTTCTTGCAATCTTCCAGATGAGATTCATCCAATCTGCCAGACTTGCTGCAGGGCAGGGAGGGAGGAAAAAGTTAATGGTAACAAAATAAAGTGCTAAAATGTAGACTTTTGGTGTTTTAAAGACAAAAAGCTGTTAAAGACAACTGTGGACTCACTGAAGAGGAAGAGGCTTCAGCCTTTTTTTTTGTTTTGTTTAGCTCCCTCTTCTCCCCCCGTCACTAAGGGGTCTGTCCAGAAGATGCAGTCAAGGCAGGTCACCAGATGCTTCCCAACATGCTCATGATCAGAGGCGTTATAATTCAATTAAATTTTATTTATAGTATCAAATCATAACAGGAGTTATCTCAAGACACTTTACAGATAGAGTAGGTCTAGACCACACTCTATAATATACAAACAATTCCAACAATTCTAGTAATTCCCCCCAAGAGTAAGCATTTTAGTGCCACCGTGGCAAGGAAAATCTCCCTTTTAGGAAGAAACCTCTGGTGGTGAGAAAAACTTCCTTTAAGGTTATAGTAAACTATTAGATATAAACAGAGGATTAACATATTGTTATACTTAGGTCACAGCACATATGATTATATGTATCATAATTTAGTTACATGTCACCTTGGTGGAGTTTCCCAAGAATGTGGAATTAATGCATCTACCTTATGCATTGATTGCCTTAAAGGTATTAGCATTCACTTTCAAAAGATGATTAACACTTACATTCTGTCTCCCCAGTGAAGGGTCATGTCATCACTGTCAACTATTGGTGGACAGTTGAAGTTCTAATTTCCTTCAATTGCTCCTCATCGTCTGATGTTCCAACTTGATATATATAATATAGATATTTTCCAGAAACCTAGACCGATTGCAAATTTGTACTCAAATAAAAATTTTCAGTGAGAAGATTTTGGAGCTCTCAAACCCCACATATTGGAGCATCATGAACACATCACCAAACAAACTTTCAGTTGTATTACCCAAAAATAACAATGCAAGTTATAATTAAGCTAGGTTAATCATGCAAAACCACCAGCGTGGACTTTTTAAAACAAAGCGTCATCATCTGCTTCATCCTGAATGTAAAGGCCGAGGGCAACACACCCGGCGTCGATCCTCTAGAGGTTTAAGCAGCTCTTCGCAGCCTGGATCAGATGCAGCAGTCAGAGAGGAGAGAGCCAGCAAGGCTAAACAAAACTGAACAGACATGATTAGAAGTCAAAGTCACAGTTAACTGGAAATCACAACAAGAACAGAACAGCTTTGTTCTGCAGGAAGGCCAACCCAAAGACTAAAAGAGGAATAAGAATAGGAGAATAGGGAGGTGGGCGGATTACATTATGTTTGTGAAACGGGGGAATTGTGTAATAAATAGCTCAAAGAGTAGCCTATGTGTACAGAGGAAGTTTGGCATTGATGTAATACACACACTTTATTTGCAGATTACTCCTCTATTAAGTTGGGATAGAAGATAGGGATACATATGGAAACTAATCTACATGCAGTGTTGCCATGCTGTAAATTAGGTTGCACATGGAGTTTACTTGGCAGTGAGTAAATAAGTATTTCAGTGCTGACAGTGCTGTTTACTAAAGCCGTCACATTAAAACTTTATTGAAACCATTTCTTTTGAACTCTCTGACTTCTGAGAGTGTGCTGCTGGATATATAATGTGGCTACATTATATAGTTGGTTCTTATATCAGTATGAGTGCACCTCGAAAGCTGGCATAGTTTAAATCTTCCGTCTTTTACTGGGTCAGAGCCACAGTGTAAATTAATTTGTGAACAGGCTGTTACCACACTGATACCCCTTGCTACTGTGATTTGTGCTCCATCGATTAAAATGAGCCCATAAAACATGGGGCAACAAGGGCTGGGCTCCAGGAGGTTTCTTTGGCGTCTTTGGGCAAGAATTCCACAATAACCTTTCAGCATATTGTAATTCAAGTGGTCTTAGAGAGAAATAAGACTTCTGCACCTAATCTTGGCTCTGTTTTGAGGCTATAGAAACTGTAGCCCATGACTGTGATTGGCCAATCACAGGTTATTACAAAGAGATTGCGTTCCTATTGAATTGTTTTACAAATACAGATCCACGAGCATGTCCCTTCAGATGGTGAAAGCTTGATTCAATGGCGGAACATCCTGCCGAAAAAGTGCCTTTCCAGCATTGGCAACAACTACCTACATTGTAGAGCAACCCAAAAAAGTATAATAGTAAAAAATTGTTTAGCCTTCTGCTAACCATACCCAAAGGCTCACGGCTGTGGCTAATTCAAGTTCATGTTTATGTAGCGAGCTAGAGCCTTGAATCACTGTATGTCATCTGGAAGAGCTTTACAGAGAAAACAGGACAGTATAAGGACATCGGGATCACAATCACGATAGTGATGATTGAAATGAATGACTAGTCCTTCTAGAGGTTACTGAATGACTTGCCTGCAAATGCCTGTGCTCATCTGGTGGGAGGGGCTTAGAGAGCTGAAGGAGGAGGGCGGTATTTTTAAATTGTGGCTTTTTTTTCTCCTTTTTCCAGAAAACTGCCTACCAATGCTTTAAAGGAATTGTTTGACATTTTGGGAAATACACTTATTTGCTTTTTGGCAGAGTTACAGTAGATAAGAGAAGACTGATACCACTCTCATCATGATAAATAATGTTGTATGCTGACTAAATCTAGCAGCCGGTTATCTTATGTCTCATTTCAACTGCATGGTTCGGCTCGACTTTACTCACTTTTGGTACCAGGTCCTTTTCTGTATTTCTCTTTCCACTACGGATAGTATTTCCTCAGAATAGGCGGAATTCTGAGCGGACTGCCGTTCAGAAACTGCTGTCATCATCTTATCCCAAATTTCCCAACATTTCTAAATATGATTTTAAAGCTAATTTACTGTGGTGCCCCTCCTGTTGGAGAAACTGCTGTACCGTACAACACAGGGAGCAGATTGAATCACAGAGTCATGACTCGTGATAACATAATCTTGTCTGCAAACACTCAATTACACCCTGAAATGACTGCATTCATGTCCACATACACACAGTCCTCACTAATGAAAAGAGCTTAAACTTTGACTAAGGGAAGAGAAGATTTATAGTAGCATATTCAAAACGCATGAAATACTTCTCTGTGTATTTACAAAAACATAATACAAGAATAAAAAAGAGAAAATGAACACATCACAAATGGAGTCCCAGGAACAGAAAAACATGGTTCAATTTACAAATGCATCTTGTACTCCCAACTTATGGCTTCAATCTAACACAAAAACAAAATAAAATATCTCTGTTCAGTTGTGATGGTGCATAATCAGTCCATCCCTCCCTTTTGCAATAATTCTCTTCAGAGTTTTCTTTAAATAATAATAATATCAAATACACATACAAGACAGAGGAGCTACATTTGTAAGCTGTACACTTTGCAGTAAGGGAGGGGTAAATGTTCACAGGCATATCAACCTTTTGCACACGATGACAATACATCTTGGGCAGTGAAAAACGTTTAAAACATTGATTAAAAACAAACTTGTTCCGTTTCTGTACCAACCAACCCTTTACATCACACTGTGATCACAGCTTATCCAGATGGCAATAAAGTACGAGTGACCAAAGGGACTTTCTAAGCTTGTGTCCTGCAGTTTACCCCTCATACTGGTCATCTGTCTTTGATTTCTCTCTCTTTTTAACATTTTATGTCAAGAGAATGTGGACCATTGTATCCATTTTGCAACTGTGGCTCTAGGACATAAACTGAGAAATCATTTGGACAAAGAACTAGAGATGTGAGAAGCCTTAGGAAAAACACTCACAACAAATCATATAACTACATGCACAGGTTCAGTATCCCCTCGTTAGATAACATAGTTATATAAAAAAGAAAAAGAAAATCAATTGCTCATCTTTTGCTTCTTCCCATTTCAATCTTTGCCCTATGCTTGTACAGTTAACAAAATGTAAAATCCTTTAAAGGGAAACTCATACCGGGGAGTCTAACAGTTTGAATCGCAACAAATGTTTATGACTTTTTAATCTGTACTATTGGGAATCAACTTTACTGCAAACCTTCTTCCCAAGTGGTATTCTTACTGCTCTCAGCAGTCAGCATATCAGATATGATTTAAAGCGAGACTATAACTTTTGAAATAAGTAAAACTCACCATCGCTTAACGCAGTACACTCAGGGATTTTGTTTGTACAGCCTTACTTGGTCTGGTATGACTAGTAGCACAGTTCAAAATGTACGTGGTCTCGTTTGAAGCCTTGAACAAAGCTCTTTTTCCCCAAAAAAACCATGCTATGTGACTTCAAATTCAAACGCAGACAAATAGTTCAGGTTGTGCTGAAGCCTTTCTGCAAATCATGATTAAAGAGCTGACTTTGAAGAGATCTTATTCCACATTTGTGGCTGGATTTGGGAATGGAAATTCAAAAAAATACCAAAAGTATAGAACAAATAACAGAAAGCCAAATATCTGCACAAGCCTCAAATAAACATCGGGGTAATATGATTATGATGTCAATTATCTTCAGTAATGGACAAATGTATTTTTGAAAACAAATGATGTTCCACATGACAACCAGTTAGATTAGACTTAACCATCAATCAAAAAGTATCTATATCTCTTTAGATTCTTGAAAATTTTAACTTTAACATGAAAAGGATACTGACCATTGGTTTTTGGGCATAAACTCTGTAATATGATGCAAAAGGCAGACACGTCTCTCTGTGACTGGAGTGTGTGCACAGTCTCATACACACTATATGCAAATATACAAAGAGTTCTCCTCCGGGTTGTTTCAATTTGGTTCCTTTGTACAGTCTCATAGTTGCAGAGGAAGAACTGATGAATGTAGCAGAGTCATCACTTAGAACGGGAGAAGAAACAGGAGAGAAGAGACGTGGACAGAAACAATGGAGGGGTGGGGGGTAGGGGGTAGTAGGAGGACCGAGCCTGGGGCAACTGTCCTGGCTAGGCAGGTGGTGGTGGAGGAAGAGTCACTGGCCCAGATGACATCACATCCGGTCTCTCTGCTTTTCACTGATCCACACCAGGTTAC
Source organism: Perca flavescens (assembly GCF_004354835.1). Classification (NCBI taxonomy): domain Eukaryota; kingdom Metazoa; phylum Chordata; class Actinopteri; order Perciformes; family Percidae; genus Perca; species Perca flavescens. The sequence goes on along the minus strand of NC_041335.1, from coordinate 16,081,730 downwards.
TGGGCGACTGAACCAAACCTGCTCCCAGAGCCCTCACACGCTCATTGTCATGTTTGGTGAATACTAAAGATAAGATGGAGAGAAATAAGTGTGTGAGTTTGTGAGAATTTTCACTGTTATACACCAGTATCCTGATTTAGAAATCCCTCCAAAATGCTATGAATTAAGTAAAATTATTTTCATGAACACTTAACTATCAAACGTCAAAGGAATAGTTCGACATTGGGAATCATGCTTTTTCAATTTCTTCCCAGAGTTAGATTAAAATATTGATACCACTTACATGTCTGTACAGTAACTGAAGGTACAGTAGAATCTGCTTACTGTAGTCTAGCATAGCATAGCATAAAAACTGGAAACAGAGGGAATCAGCTAGCCTGACTCTGTCAGAATGTAACCAAATCTGCCTACTAGCACCTAGTAACTAGCTACTAATTAACAGGTTATATATTGTTTATTTATTCCAAAGTGACTTCCTTGAGTATTGTAACAATGAGGTTGCCAGGCAACGAGTGGAAACTTATTCAAACGAGTTAATTAGTATTTGGACAGAGCCAGACTAGCTGTTTAGCTTGATGCTAAGCTAAGCCATTTAGCTGCTGGCTATAGCTTCATAGTTACCTTGCAGATCATGTAACTCTCTACAAGGAAGCAAATAAGTTTATTTGGCCAAATTGTCAAAATACTTTTTTAAAAGCCTTACCATTTGTGGATCCATTTTTAACCTAATTCTATGGTTAACTTATATGGTATGGAGTTTTGAGCACCAGCCACCTAAGCCACCTCACTCTAATACTTCACATAGACTAGATGGCAATTGACGTACACTTTCATTCTGAAAAGGGTTAAGGAAGTTTCCACCCATCTCTCCATCCTCCCTGGGGGTCCCGGGCTGGTTACTCATACTTAGGTTACCAGGAGAGTTCTGTGAAATAAAAAAAGTAGGTCTATGTAAAACACAGCTTGGATGACAGATGTGCAGTGCAATTGCAAACTGCAGTTTCAAAGCAGAACAATATTACTAAATATTATTAATTATTACCTTGGGGAGACTGTCCATATCACCTGACCCTAAGAGAGGGAACACAAGTATCAACACAAATCACCATTATCAAATGAATGCTTGTTTTGCTTAAATTATTTGATAAATTAGGGGAAAATATAACCAGAGATGTAGTGTCAATGTAGCACATACTGTACAAGCTACTTGTTCCTGTACCTAACGATCCATTCATGTGATGGGGCTCCATTCCAGCCATTCCCCCTAATGGACCGTCACCACCTGCACCCATAGGGAACTGAGGAGAACATACACAGGACATAATAATATACCTAAAAAAATATAACTAATAATCATTTTTGACATCAAACAACTATTATATCCACACACAAACGTTACAACCCCATAGGCTTCCATAACAATCATCTGCACTTCAGTACACTCAGACAAACTGATACAGAAAGAGAAATGTCTCACATTTGGCCGGCTTCCACCTGGAGGGACTGTGTTGATCATAGTGTACATGTTGTCGCCAGAGTTGGTTGAATCTGACATACCAAACGGAGAAACAATAAGAGGATATACATAAGATCATAAACCTACATGTATAAACACACACACACAAACATTAAAACACAGAGCTTACCTGCTGGACTTGGCATTATTGGGGTCCCAGGTGGGCCCCCTCCTCCTGGAGGTCCCTGAAATCACAGTTTGGGTTGCCATACGATTAATTCATGAACTAATGAATTTCAGCATGTAACAAACAGCGGCAGTTTAAACTCAAACATACATACCACATAACTTCCTGGAGATGCAGAAGAGTAAGGGGTCTGCAATTATACAGAAGGCAATCATGAAAGACATGAAACAAGGGTTGTAAACTTTCCGTTGGGTGTCCTTGTTACAACACTTACTGAATTGGAGTTTTGAGGATTTGGCCAGGGTCTGCCCCCACCAGGTCCCCTGCAAAATACACACACACACACACACACACACACACACACACACACACACACACACACACACACACACACACACACACACACACACACACACACACACACACACACACACACACACACACACACACCTTTATTTCTCAGCTTCTGGCAAGCTTCTTTGTTTCCAATTCACTTGGGCAGAGTTGGCAACAACAAGATATTCTGTTGCCAGAGAGAGGTGATGGGAACAAGAAGTTAAAAAGAAAAGAAAGAAAGAAAGAAGACAAAATAGAGGAAAACTGGCTTCTAGCTCCACTTTCCGACCCAAGAAAATACAGTAAAGTTGTAATTAAAAGCTACAGAAAGGATATGGTTGACTGCATCTACTGTAGTGAGAGATTAAGGTCATTTGCAGTTTAACGTTCATCCGAGTTAGAGAAATGTGGGGAGATCATTTACATTTAAATTGTGTGAGTGCAGATTAGATTATGTTGATGCCACTCACATGTTCATGCCAGGCATCCCAGGACCAACCAGGGCATTTAGTGGTGGTCTCATCCCTCCTCCATAGCCCTAAAAAAAAAAGAAACAAAATGTCCATAGTTACGTCAACAAGAGAGTTACTGTCACTACCAATGCTTGTAAAGAACCCCACAAATCATCTGGTCCCATACCTGGGGCCCTAGCGGTACCATGCCTCTGGGTGGAGTCATCCGCTGCATTGGTCCTCCCATATTTGGATGTCCTTAAACACAGAAAAACAGTCAAACTACAACCAACCAACAGTTTTCTTTCAAAGAGTTTTCTATTATTCAGTCGGCCACTCTTGGTCATGTCTAGCCTTATCGTCTTGCTTTAAGCTAAAAGAAGTGGAACAGTTCTATGATTACATGTAGTTTATCTGTTTCTGTGCACAACTCTTGTCATTGTCTTCTGAACTCTCTCTTCAAACAAGCATTGTTTGTCTGGACACTGCAGTATTTCAAAACCCCAAGAGGACATCAACTTCTGAGATGATGAGATGTGTTTGTCTGGTACAAACCATCATATAACATTTACGATTTTTGCTTTCTAACACATTTTCATTCTCATGTTGAGTTTAACAGTAACTTAACATCCTGAGTCTTTTTATACATGCATAATGTATGTGCTGTCTGAAGGAGTGAGTAGTTTGTGTATATGGGGGTGTACTTCAAGGATAAGAAGATATCTTCTTATTACTATCAACAAATCCCAAACCAATGAATGAATCCATCTAACAGTTGTCAGTGTAGCCACAGTCTGATATAGCTTATGCCTTCATGCCGTACAACTTCCTTGTCATTTAAAAACTATTAAAAAAACATAAAGATGCCATACTTTTGCACTGGGTGACACATTACTTCATTACGATGAACATGGCTAATGTGTGTTATTCCTCACATCTTATCACAACAAAATGCAGTTACTTCAAAATAAACTACAACAACCAGAAAATGCAACAAATTGGCTCTTTATTTTTTTAGCCACGGTGTGGCTCTAAAATGGCAATGTCAGCCGGTCCACAGCTTCGGTCCAGACCGAAGTAGCTCAACAATTATTTGACGGATTTCCATAGAATGGGGGTTTCATGGTCCCCTGAGGATGAATCCTACTTACTTTGGTGACCTGACTGTTCCTCTACTGCCACAATGAGGTTGACAGTTTTGGGTTTTTAGTGAAATGTCTTGAGGACTACTGGATGGTTTGCTATGGCATTTGGTACAGCTATCCGTGGTCCCCAGAGGAGGAACCCTAATGACTTGGTGACTCTGGCTTTTCCTTAGCACATTTGTGATTTTGAGTGAAATAATAGGCATACATTTTGGTACAGACATTCATGTCCTTAACGTTTAATCTCGCGCCATCATCAGGTAAATGACCAAAAATCATCAAGACATTCCCATTATTCTCAGCTGTACTTTAGTAGTTGAGTGCTTATTACCAAATATTGGCATGTTGGCAGCGTCACTGTAAGCATGCCAACGTTTGCATTTAGGTCAAAGCACCACTGTGCTGTTTGTGCATGCCAGTGTGTCTCTGCATACCTTGCTGTCTTGTGGGGTCCATTCCACTGGGTAACATATGCTGGCCACCTGGGACTCCAAGTCCCTACAGAGGGAATCCATCACCAGCATTATTATCACAGTAACACAGAAACTGTACATTTCTAATACCCACAGTACTGTCTGCTGCCTGCGGGTGTCAGTGTGGCTCTTACCTGATTGGGTAATCTGAGAGGTGGTCTGGGTCCTCCGGGGTATCGAGGTGACATAAACGGCTGAAAAAAACCCAGCATTAATCCAGGTTGAATCACCCTGGGTTATAAATTCTGTTCACACAATCTATTTTAGGGCTGCTGTGTCACACAAGGCTATAGTGAAGACAGTCTTCATAAGCTGCAAATGTCAAGAAGACTGTGTAATAAAAACACTATACTTAATGCAAGAGATTTAAAGGGAAAGGTGTGCAGTATTTACATACTTCCATCAATTGATTAAATATACTAAAGAAAAATATACTGTGCTGGGTTGCCAAGCCAGACGACAAATTATGGTCCTTTTATTATAACCCCTTTCACAGAAATAAAAGTGGTAAACAAACTGTATGGAGCAGCACTATAGGAAGTTGTTTTTTCCCACTCTCCAAAACAGGAAATGCACAACTAACTTTTACATTTTGGGCTCGTTTTCCTTTAACAACAGTTCCATGACAGCAGACTCCGGAAGCTGACCACATTTTCATTGGATTGGATTTATGGAAAAAGACTGAGAGAATAAAAGATGAAGTTGGTTAATAATGATGTCAGTATATGTGTTAATTGTGTGCAGTTTGGCAGCATGTGTGAGAAGCTCTTTTGCAGCTGTGAGTGGGGTTTCACTTGTCCTCACCACAGACAGTAGCAATGCTGTTGCTATGTCTGCTGAACTGATGCCAGCGTGGCCAGAAAAGTCAGTCTGCAGTGTTGAAGAAGCAATTCAATAACTTGCCACTAGAGAGCAATGGCCTACTTGTTTTAATCAGGGTCTTTTCTTTGATTACCCTTCTTCTCATCTCCCAGCTGTGCTAAAGGTAAAGTACTATTTTAAGTCTATTGAAGTAATATAATAATTTACAATCTTGTTTTTCTAAACATGTGTGACCAAATATATACAAACTGTTGGACACAGAAAGTTACTAAATTAATAAACTAAATAAACAGAAATAAACAAGTTGATGTTAAAAACACGTATGTATTTTGGCGTGCATGGCTGTACATTGTCTGTGCATTGCCTGCATTTATTTTGCCAATACAATTCAATTAATCACAAAATTCACCTGCACATGCTGTGATATACTCTGATCTAGTCCATATGCAAATCATTTTATGGAGCCTGAATGAAGAACTGGCAATCCGGTAATTGTTACGTTTCTTTAACCGATAGGTCTTGACAAGACCTTGTATTCAAAGAATAATCAATCTTCAGAAGGAGATGGAAAAGGATGCTTGGAATTTTTTGAAAGCGGAGCTGAGAAATACATATGAAGGATATCGATCTGCGTGTCAGATGCGAGTGTCTGAGTTTGACTGATAATGATGGGTAATCAATGTACAACTGGCAGAGTCCTTCTGATGGAGAACAGAGATGATCTGGGGCACAGCTGCGTGTCTGATTTTTTGTTAGCGAGACGTTTATTTCTCTATAATCTTTTCTTTCCGTTTTCATAAACACACAGTGGTGTCCCCCCACACACAGATTAATGTAGATTATACACACTGTACTGTAGATTACCACTTACCTGAAAGAATCCTGGAGGGACCGGCCCCACTGGCATGCCCTCTCCTGGGGGAAGGTTCCCAAGGACGGGGCTGGGAGCTGCTGCAGCACTCTGAAAGATGCAAACACACCCAAAGAAACGGAATTAAACTCACAACTCAAACCAGTCTGCAGAAACTCAACACCTCCTTGCTCAGCAGTGGTGGAAAGTAACTAAGTACATTTACATTTATTTATTATGTAAAAATTTGAGGTATTTACCAGCTGCGACAGCAACACTGGTATTGATTTCACCTTGTGAGCGTGTGTGTGTGTGTGTGCGTGTGTGTGTGCGTGTGTGCGTGTTTCATTATGGCAAAATGTGGTCCTTGAGACACCTGCTGTAGCGGGAACTACCACAGAAGTGGATATGAGTACTTTGCTAGGGGTTTATATTTCTGTCTGCGGACAGTCACCGCAACAGCGCCACAACCGTGCAAGATGCAGTCATGAAACTTTACAAGTGTTAGTGTAGTTAGTGTGTAAAGATCAAAATGAAAGCCAAGTTCAAAAATGGGTGTGTTCCAAGCAAGGGCGCCGGAAGTAGAGGAGTAGAAAAGGAAGGGGCCTTGAACCCCCCCCATACTTTACGTCCCTGGCCCAATTTGGAGTAATGTCTAGTGTGATCCCATCGCAAGATGGTCTCTGGTTTAGTTTTAGTGTTTTTATTTCATGCTACTTTATAGTTGAACTACTTCCACTGCACTTTAAAGGTATATACTGTACATATCCGTATATATTGTACGCATATATTGTATAATTATAATTTACTTATACTTATGACAATAAAGTTATAAAATATGATGCACTGTTCGGGATTAAACAACCCAACAAAATCTAAAATAGTTAGAAAAATCAGCTGCAACTTAAAATAACAATAACTTTACACATCAATGCAGTGCTGTAAAAGTGATTAAATAATGTACTATATACTTGTATAACACTCACAGGGGCATTTATTTTGCATTATAAGTATTGAACTTTTACTTCTGATACCTGCAGGTGCATTTTCCTAATAGGCACTTAAAGTTAAAACTGCTATTTTTACTTAAGTAAAGAATCTAAATACATTCTCTGCTACTGATGCTCAGCCAATGCATACAATTCAGCACCTCTTCTGAACATGCCACCACTGAAACAATCCAAGGGTCTTCCCCATGTCTCACATGCAGTCTCTCCCTCAGTGGGATATTTCCTGTTTCTGCAGATACCCTGCCATGCTGGCTCACGTTTATTTTTATACCTTGTGTTTTTTTGTTGTGCTTGTCCCAGACGGGCGGCGCTGGCATATTTCAGCACAGCCATTGTCTGCTTCCTGTGGCATTGTACAACTAACTAACCGGAGTTAACACCCAGCACCAGCCTTTTCCTCATCAAGTCAACAGACCAGACAACATGCAGTGTGTGAGAGTGTACATCCATATATATAAAAAGTCTAGTATAAGTGCAACAATACTCCATTGGGTAATATTAAAGATGAGGGCTAGAGCGATAACTCAGTCGGGCTAATATATTGTCCGACATTAGACCATTGCAGATATAAATCTGTATCTGCATATATGTTGGTTGATCAGTAAAAAGAAATTGCAGTGCAGAAATGCCAAGAACAGTAAGCACATAAAGCCGGAAAATACATCCCTGTCTGCATGTATTTTCTTTTTTCAGTATCTGCCCACTCTCTGTCCTATTTCTCTGATCTCTGCTCTCGCTTTCTCTCCCTCTCTGAAGCTCCAGTGAAATTCCCCCACAGTCTCTGAAGTTTCCGCAAGCTGACTTTTTAGGTCAGACAGGAACAAGGTTTAATCAGAGCTGAGATAAAAGCGGACTGACGACACTCCTGTATCCTCTTCTGCTCCACCCCACCACCCTCGCTATTCCCTCTTCCTCCCGCATTTTGCTTCATATCTCCCAAACGTGAATGTTCGGCAACAGAGAACAGGATGCCATGCAGCTTTTTGCTGCAAACAGAGCTTGTATTTGTCTCAGCAGATGACTGTATGGATGGACACAGATGGATTTTGTATCTCTATGGTTCAGTGGTGGGAGACTGGATTTGGTTTGTTTGTGTCTGTGTTTGTCTGAGTGTACAACATCATGCACAGCATCAAGTTTGTCTTGTGATTTTTTTCCCCCCCTTTCTTTTCCTCTTCCTTCTCACACCCTGGATTACACAGAATGCCTTTACTCCCTGGCAGCCTGGAGGTCTGCTGAGTTTACCTTCACGCAAACAGAGAGAGAGAGAGAGAGAGAGAGAGAGAGGGGGGGAGCGAAAGAGAACAAAAGAGGACAAAGCAGAGATTACGAGTGTGCATGGTTGTGTGTGTGTGTGTGTGTGTGTGTGTGGCAGTGAGTGTGTGAGTGCACTTAATGTTTGTTTGTGTGGGAAACTGGGGGAGGGAAAAAATCTACCTGACCTGCTGACAAAGCAGCATTTTCCAAATACAGCAACAAGAAAAAAAAGAAAGAAAAAACACGGCAGGATATATCTGCCCCAAAACTAGCACCACCCTCCAGCTATGGAAAATGAAACACTGACTACTAACACTAACTCTTCTGGTGCTGACAGTCCCTCTTGATTAAGAGTCACAAATCAGATTGACTCAAATGACATTAGAAAATCTGAATGAATCACACTGACTAGGATTCACTAAGCCTCTTTAGTTTTTTCCACTTGGTTCTTAAGACACCACAAAGTCGGACGAGTCATATGGTTTGCATAGCGATGCTTGTATGTACTTTGTGCAGCAGCCTCTGTAGTACAAGACATTTTGTGAAATAGGCCTATGTACTTTCTTGCCAAGAGTTATATGTTGTTTTTTTTTATTATTTTTGGTATTATTAATACCACTCTCATGCCCGTACTGTTAACATGAAGCTGAAGAAGATGGAGAAAACAGCTAGCCTGTCGCTGTCCAAAGGTAACATAGATTCTGCCATATTTCGTTTAGTCAGCAGAGACGCTAACAGAAGTGGTCGCTATGGCAATGCACGTCCATATATCTGTGAGAGGATGGAGATTCTGAAATGGTGGTTGTATTTGTTTGGCAGTTGGGTTCAAACATCAACAATCTACTGCACCTTTAAGTACAGTACGGTGAGTTCACATCAAGGTTTGTTTCTGTACAAAACGAATTTCAGGGATTCTGTCCATGTTAAAGGTTTATGCAAAAATGATCAGCCAGCCTCTAAAATATTATCGCCCTAATAATAAAAAGCAGTACCTGTTGGGATATAACAAAAATCCCTGTCCAGCTGAACTGTAGCTGAACACATGGAGCCTGAAAGTTGTGTTGTGCTAAAGCACTGAGAAAATAATCTATAAAGTCCATTCAATTGAACTGATGTGATAACAATATGAGCGCTCATTCAAAGCGTTGGTGGCAAACAGTCGATAAAGGTTAAGGATTTGCAGACTCATAAAACCTGCTATCTTTACAGACTGGGAAGAGTTGGTGTTAATTTCAATAAAAAAAAAAAAAAAAAAAACGCTTACAACTCTTTACTAATTATCAATATCTGCTGACTTGTTGATGCTGATAGAGAATTATTTAAAGATCATTTAGTGTTCATTCTATTGGTAACAACTTAATGTTCCCGTCAATAAAAGTTAGATTAAACATGCTGATGTGCTAAGACCTTTATTGTACCTCCCCTCCATTCAAACACTAACACAACATGACTGTTGATAATTGTGTGAGATTGCAGGGCTTCACCTGATGCAATGTGACCAGATCAGTGGGGTGCAATTAGCTTGAGCTAGCTACAACAGTGTAGTGACTAGGGCGTTAAATGTCCAGTGTGTAACGTGTTTAGTTGTTCATTCTCAAAATTCCTTTTCATGAATATTTACCACCACCATCAATTCCAAGTATTCCTTTTGGCTTGAAATTTTACATTTGCATTTGCATGAACTGGGGTAGACGCTCCATATTCATGCGCCATCTTGAAATATGTTAGCTGGTAAGGGACATACAGGACATACTGCTCCGCTTTTCGCGTTTTCACTGTCACATGATAAACTCGCAGGTGCTGCTAATGCTGCTAATGGGTATCGTAGCTTCCCGGCCCCGGCAAATTTGAAGAAGGAAACATGGAGGACCACACGTATTCCAAATCCAAATTTCAGGAACAGGAGTCTTCTTCTTCGCCCAGAAAAAGAGAAAGGATATGGAAAAGAGCAAAAGACCGGTGTCATCTGAAAAAAGCGCAAAGGCTACCATAGCTATAATACGTACATTGAACTGCGTGGTGTGAGAGAGTTGACTGCGATATACGATCTCAACGCTAGATGGGAGAAATTCCCACACTTTAATGTTTACTGTCGGCTGTCATTAATACACTACTAATACACTACTACAATACACTAAATGACTCTGAATTAGACTCAATGGACCCCTGTTGGCCAGTTCTGTTGAAATAATGATTCACAGCCAAGCTCAACATATTCTAGCACTTAACCTTTGTAAACATCAAACACACACACACACACACACACACACACACACACACACACACACACTGTTACACACTGTTAATTAGTCCATCATTTACACTTCTCACACATCAGTGTTTACACTTTTCTGACAGGGCCGAGTGAGAAGGAAAATTAGATACTGAGCTGGTGGCTTTACACATTAACACATTGCATCACATTATTGTGTGTCAACTATGTATTCTGTAGTGAGTCAAGTACCGCTGATACTACCCATTGCACTTGACCTAATGGAATTGATTGCTGACTACTGAAAAGTACTACTACTGAAAATTTGGTAATGAAATTTAGTTACTTTTTCAATTCGGCGCAACGTTACTTTTCCCATGGACAGATTTGACAGCGACACGGCCTTCTCAGCTGCTCGCTCACAAGCTCCACACGGTACGTGACAGGCTGGTAGTAGAGCAATCATGGCAAGCGAGAAGTAGAACTTTTTTTTCGTGGCTTTTTGCTGGACAGTGCTCTGAGCGGAGAGCTACGTGACACATGCCACTACATCGCTGAGGACTGGCGGTTAAATCGGCCGTCCTACAAACAACAAACAAAGAGCATGCCAGGCAGACACAAAGCTGACAACCTCACAGAAATAAACCATTGATTGGCTTTATGGTCAAATATAGTTTTTGTATAATTAAATTCAGCCCTGCCAGGGACGCCTGCTTTTAAAAGTAACGTAAAAGTAACGAGTAATGTAAAAAGTTACTTTCCACAGGGGGTAACTAAGTAAAGTAACAGATTACTTTTTTAAGAAGTAAAGTAAGTAGGCTAACAAGCAAACATTACCTTTTAAAAGTGACCTACCTATCACTGGTAACTGGTAAATGAAAGCTAATTTTTTAGTGTTTTTAATTTGTATTACTTTTAATGAAATATGTTAATTTCTTGCAGGTTAAGGAGCATCCCATCCAAACCACTCCAAATGATCTGATCGCTCTCTTTATAACAGTTCAGCTCTATCCTGCTTGTATGTTCCAGAGTTTTGCTCCTTCTCCATTGATTCTGTCTTCTTCGCCAATGCTGTCTGTCCTATTTTTAACAGAGATCCCAGAAAGATTTAAGTCTTAAGAATTTGAAAACAAGATGATCAATTCATCCGTCTGTCCATTCAGCAACCATCACATTAAGCCTTTTGCCATTTGTCGTCACTGGCGTTGGAACCAAGCGGTGTTTGTGATGAAACCTGAGGCAGTGGAACGGCCCCCACATGTCCTCAGATGAACACCTGCATCTCCTGGCAAACTCATTTGTTGCATAAATTATTCAATCCCCCCCCCCCCTCCAGGAGAACAGTATACTACAGACTACATTATACCTACAAAAATACAAACAAGACATTCAGTACAGTGCACTACAACTGAATGTGCGCTAAAGTATAAAGACAAAATGCTCCCTAAAAATTAGGGAAGATCAGTGCCTAAAAAAAAATGGGCCAAGATTTAAAAAACTGGTAAAGGCAAGAGTCTCTTTTTTCCCATGTGGACTGCATAGCCATGGTATTGTGTGCAGGAATGTGTGTGCAACTTTTTCCTCATGGTAAATAATTACCAAGATATATACATACACCAACAAAAAACATAAAAAGAAAAAGAAAAAAAAGTGCAATAAATGTATCATATGTCAATATCAAAAGGACTCTGCATGAGTTTGAGAGGTCAAGTTGTCCAAGCACAAGTTCAGACATGTGAGGACTAAAGAACAAGAGTAGGAAGACATCAGGCATAACAATGCTACACCTAATGGGTGCCAAAATGACGCACTTAACTGATATACGACCACATTGTCGACACACTTTTCTCCGATCAAGCATCCTTTGCTTTACAGGATTGCAGAATGAGTGATAAAATAAGAGTTGACTCATCATGGACAAAACAAAGAAAACATGTACAGTAGGTTGTAGATAGAAAACATTCAATGTAAAGTGATCAAAACATGCTGTGCTTTCCTGTAGAAAACACTGTTGAAGGAACTGCAGACTACACTGCAGTTCGCTACTTTACAACCTAATCAGACTTTCTTAATCCCATCAGACTAAAGGGCTCAGTAATACTTAATGAGATAACTTGCAAACTCTTTCATCCCTGTGTTTACTGATTGTGTTCCTCGCTAATGTCTGCTAATGCATGCATACTGTTTGTGTGTGTGTGTGTGTGTGTGTGTGTGTGTGTGTGTGTGTGTGTGTGTGTGTGTGTAAGGTGGGGAGTCATTTTCATTCAATACTTCAGAGACCGAGAGACACTCAGAGATGCGTGAGTGGAATCTCAAAAGGCTGTCTGGGTCTACCTTCTCTCCGTCTCTCTCACAGTGACTCAACCTGCATCGGCCGCTGTCTGCTTTCTCCCCCTCTCGGTCTCTCACAGGCACACTTTGCATCAAGCACATCTCTGCTCTGTCTCATTTTTTTGTATTCTCAATACAAACAATTTCTTTCTATCACACATCTGGAAGTAGACTAGAATAGGGTTGGTGATATTCTATATCTTTCTTGTTAACAAAACCCATCGTTACCTCCTTCCTCCGTTGCTATCCAAAACTGTTAGATGCACACAAATGAGCCACATTGTTTCACCCGGCGACATGTTCCCTCATTAGGGGCAATAAGGTATTTATATAAAAGTCCCCAAGAAATGCACAAATTGTGACATTTTTTCAAAGATTTATATCTCCAGCAAGAATGATTGGGCTTGATCCAACAGACTGGTTATCAAACCATTATTTCATCTATTAATCGATTAATTGTTTGCTCTATAAAAAATCCCCACAATGGCGGGGTGTGGAAGGGTTCCCATTGAGTCACAAGGCCACACGCAGTACAACAGGATCTACAAATGACACACCACACAGGAAGGAACTCCACCCCCCCTCCCTCTTTCCCACTCCCTCCATCCTCTCAAATGCCATTAGTCCACTTCCTGAACAAGGGAGGAGGGGGGATGGAAAGAAGAGATGCTACCAGTCTGCATGACTGACACACACACACACACACACACACACACACACACACACACACACACACACACACACACACACACACACACACACACAAACACAGCAAAAACACATTCACATACTCACATTAAAGTGTGAGAGCGGAAACACAATAATAAGATTGATTTCTGCATTAGTGTATTTGCCCAGAAAATAACTTTGTTTGTCACTCACTGTCTAAAGCATAACTATTGCATATCTATATCTATAACTAAGGGTTTTAACATTGAAAAAAACTTGGGCAGCACAGAAGTAAAAGAGATAGAAAAAGCGTGTTTACCAGCGTAGAGATGAGAATGGGTGTGCTCTGCTTTTAACCATGTATTATTCACAGTATCCTGTGGTGACCAGAGACAGACAACACGCTCCACTGTCCAATCCTGAGCCAAACTCACTTTTCAATTTCAAGGTAGATAGGCTTAAATTTGCCCTCTGGCATTCAAAGCTCCCTTTCCTAACCAAAACATGCCATATGTTACACCAATAAAACACAGCAGCAAGTGGAAAAAAAGTGTTCCATCCATACACTTCATCCCAGATCTCTGCTGTTTAGAAACAATATCTGGCTGTGTGCAAGCTGCCAAGAAAAAAAACTATATTATGTGAGTGTGTCCATGTATTTGTCTGTTAGTTGCATGTTAACATGGTACAAACCCAGGTTGCTTTGGCTGATAGGCCAATGTCATACAATTTGGGTCTTGTTTTTGATACAGATTATTATTCTTTAGCATAACGAACATGGACATTGTAGTATTTTATATATATATACTGTATATATAGTATATTCATGGCTAAAACTAGTCCCCACTAAACATTTACTACTAAAAAACTATGGTCGGTAATCACTAATCCTTAGAAAAAAAGATAAAATGTGTAAGCCATCTTTAAAGATTAAGGGCCCTATTTTAACGTGAAGCACCTGGCGCAGCTGCGTTTAGGGCGTGTATGAATCCACTTTCGCTAGTTAAACGGCAGGCACCAGGCGCCAGGCGCATGGCTCAAAAGGGTTGTACTTAAAGGTGCTCTAAGCGATGTTGGGTGACGTCACTTCTTGTTGACGTTCGAAGTATTGTCAAACAAAACGGAGGCTAGCTCGCCCCTCCCTCCTCTTCATCCCGTCCCCTCCCCTTCCCTTCGGCGCACTAACCCCCCAACCCCCACCCCCAAATCCTTCTTGTCGGTTATTGGCTGGAACACTGTTATGTTTCGTGGTGCAGTTTGGCACAGTTTGTTTTTGTTGCCGTTTGTGGAGCCTGGGCTGTCTACAGAGACCGTGTTTTTTTACAGTGTGTTCAGGGGACAGGCAACTAGCGGATAGTGAGGTGTGTGACAAAAATTGTTGTAGCCTAAAAAAAAACGCGTGACATCGCTTAGAGCACCTTTAGTGTCTTAATTAATCATAGGTGTGTTTTGGCCGTAATATGCTGTTGTAATGCTTACAATGTTAGTGAGCTTTCATGCCACTAGGTGGAGCTCTCGAAATTATGTGGTACTAGTTTCAGTACTCCTTCAGCTACTGTGTGTTAAGCAATGTTTACTTGCTAGAAGAGTGTGCTAGTTCCGGGCTCTAGAAGACTGCCGTTTCTTGCCTTGCCACATTCAAGATTAAAGCTACCACTCGATACCACTTTCGTTGTGTTCCTTATTATTGATCAAGTTACTACATCTTTTTGGCGAAGAGGTGAACTGGAAGTGTTTTTACATTCCGTTTTGTTTTTAGCGTTAGCTAAATTACAATGCTAACTAGTCAACATTAGGAGGCTAGTTTTCATGAGTGAAAGCAGTGAAGAGGAGCATGTGGAGGAGAGACACGGAGTGGCTGTAGGGCAGCAGCAAAAAGAAGGAGGAGAGCCTCGCATTCAAATGGCTACATTTTATGTTCAAAAATATTCATGTAAGACAGTGGTTCACGTTTATGTTGTGTTTAAACCCCCTACCGCTAGATGGCTATGCTGAGACACACCACTAGTGTCCTTGCCTAACAGTGCCTAGCAGTGCCTGACTATGTGCTAGAAGCTAACAATGTAGCTATTGCTGAACTTTGGCCTACTTTAGCATATAACAATTAGCTCACTAAGAACCTGTGACCCACAATCCCAAACTGCAGTTTGATTTTCTGTGCACTGAATTGTTTACCTAAAGTAATCTTCTTTGACTTTTATGAACATCATGTCTTTTTTTAAATATTCTTTTTTCTAAAATTATAGAGGGAGGGGGGATTATACCCAATATATCGCCTTACGCACAGTATCAAAATATATTGCAATATATTGAATCGTGACCCATATATCGTGATACGTATCGTATCGCCAGATTCTTGCCAATACACAGCTCTAATAGACGCTCACATCATAACAGCACCCATAACCATACAGACAAGTGTTCGCAATCCACTGGCACACAGTGGTCTTGGATAATGGTCCAACGTTCATCAGCGAGTTGTTTGGTGCGTTCATAGAAGGAATGGAATCCGTCACATTTGTACAGCTCCTTTCCACCTGGCCTCAAATGGATTAGCGGAGTGAGCTGTCCAGACAGTGAAGGAGAGTCTGAAGCAAACGAAAGGTGACTCTCTAAGCACAAGGCTTTCACACTTCCTGTTTAAATACCGCCTTACGCCACAGACTACTACTGCACATACTCCAGCAGAGATGTTGATGGGGCGTAGGCCTTAGTCAAGGTTGGACCTGCTGCTTCCAGATATAAAGGCCACAGTGCTGAGAAAGCAGGAAAAGCAGAAGGGTCACAATAAACAGACAAGAGAGAGACAGCTGAAACCTGGTGACAATGTCTATATCAGAAATTTCAGCAACAACCCTAATCAGAAATGGCTACCTGGAGCTATCCTGACGCAGAGAGGTCCACTCTCATTTGTTGTTAAACTGACTGATGGACGAGAGTTCCGCAGACATGAGGACCACATTTGCCTGCGTCATGATACAGGTCCAGAGATTGTCAACACTTCAGAGTTTCCCCTGGTGAGCCAGACTACTGTGACCATCACCAGAGGAAAGGCCACAGGGAGAAAAGTCTGTGCCCCCTAGAGAGGATGGACAGTTGATCATGGTCACACAGACCCCTCCTGTCGAACCCGCGGCCAATGCGTCAAGGAGTAAACCTCTATATATGGGCGCATGCTCTACCAGGTGAGCTACCCAGGTGCCCAGGCATGTACAGTCTTGAGAGATTAACTAACAAATTGTATGTTTTGGTCATTTTCATTGAATTTGTTGACAGAAATTCTCCTTATCCTTTAATTGCTGAGTTCTGGGAATGTGGCAACATTACCAAAAAGAGGTAATATGGAGCAATGAAAATAAGACCCAATTGCAATAAACCAGGAAAGACAATCTGAGTTGGACAGAAATGGAGGAGGAAGAGGTCAACCTATTTCAACCTGTACAGCATCCTTGGCTCTCGATGTTCACCCTTTCCATCTTTCCACATCTTTTCAATCTTTATCACTTTCAGCAACACATTATCCCGCACAACAGAAATCCCCCCAGCACCCAGGCACTCTCTAGTGTAACATTACAGGTGATTACCAGGTAAAATGGCAGCACAACACTAATCTACTTGGTCTTACTGAGTGATTACAGGTAGGGTGATATCAGCTGCACAGGGGGTGACAGTGAAACAACCGGCCGTGTTTCCTTTATCACTGATGTCATTATTGACCCCTGTAGACATCTCTGAGGCTGCGAGGAGCTATATAATATGTGAGGTGGAGCCGCGAGCTGATGCACTGTCAGATACACACACTGAGCTGAAAATGATAGTCACTTTGGCACTGGGGAGCAACACTTCTCCCACCACTATCTCGCTTGGTTCAACGACATGGGGGAGATAAGGGAGATGGACTGAACACAGAGGAGAGGAAATGGTAGAGAGACACAGAGAAAGATTGAAAAGCCCCGGCTTGAGATGAAGAGGGGAGAATATGTCATGGTCTTTTCTATCTGGCAGATCAATGCAAAGACAGAGAATCGATTCACCTGAAATCCACAGATCGTGTGGTCCTTAACACTGAATGGATTCAATTAATTTAAAATATATCAGAGTGCAGTTGCAGGGACTGAAGAGTGGATTGGAATTAGAAAATTGGCAGAGTTGTTGATACAAAGACTCATTAATCAAAGCCACAGAAAGAAATAGTGAGAAGTCACTGTCTGTGTCTTACCTTGTAGTCCTTATAATGCTAGAGGGGCAGACACACAAGACAGCACAAGATAAGAATATGGGTGTCAACAGCAAAAAAAGCACTGGGTTAGTTGGGGGTCAAAGAGATAACATGCTGTTCTGAACATGTCAGCATTCTCGCTCTGCCCTCATGCTCTCCCTTCGTAGTCCTGTCGCAACTTCTACAGCTCAATCTCTGGATCACGAACTATAATCCCTCACACACACACACACACACACACACACACACACACACACACACACACACACACACACACACACACACACACACACACACACACACACACACACACACACACACACACAGGTTGCTGCTGTGTAAACTTTGGCAGCATTTCTGTAACTTCTCTCCCGGATGGGTCAGGGAATACTGGATGCTAAACTGCACAAAGTGCAAAAAATACGGTCACTTTGGCTGCATTTCCACCTGGTATTAAAATCCAACCTGAGCGTGGCCGGGTTGACTCAGTGGGTAGAGTAGGCGCACATATTCTGAGAGGTTTAGCCTTTACGCAGAGGTCCAGGGTTCAAATCTGACCTGTGACGATTTCCTGCATGTCTTCCCCTCACTCTCCCCTTTTTCACCTAGCTGTCCTATCACATAAAGGTGGAAAAGCCCCAAAAATCCAACCTGAGCAATGCGATCACAAGTGGACAGCTCTAAGTACAGGTGGGAATGCACCCAGGATGTCCCAATTCAGGGGCTGCAGCCTTCTGAGGCTACATTCGTAGACCGATTGCGTCACACCGGCACAACAAAGGCTGTTCCATTTTATTTAACTTCGAAGGCTCCTTCAAATGCAAATGTGGTCCACAAATGTGGCCTCCTTCTACAGAACTTGGAGGATTCAACTATTTTATCCTTCGCAGCCCTGGGATTCCCAGTATTCATTTAGGCATTCAAGCAGAAGCATAGGCAAACACAAACGGCCAACAACCAACATTTATTTTCACAATTTTCGTTATTTCATCATTAAATTCACTTCTAAAAATGTTTTAGGCAAGAAATTAACTGTGCTAATATATCTGGCAGTGTTGTGAAAATTCATGGCAAATTGAAAATTTGCTCCAAATTTGCTTTGGAGTTAAAGAGCTCCATAAACTGGCTTGACGCCAGCTAGCTCCGCGGGGGTAGCTACATATATGGCTGGCTGGTCCTGCTCAAAGAGCCCGCTGTGAGCGGACAGTAGCTCTCTCCTGATCTCGGAGACAGTTAATGTTCACATATACATGAGGGTTTAAATATTTATTTCCCTCTCTCTTTAAAGGCATACTATGCAGTTTCCGTTTTTTGGCAAACAGCTACCCCTAGAGTCCAGGGTTCAAAATTTACTTTTTTGTCCGCCAGCCAAATTGGCAAGTGAAGGTTCAAATTTCACCAGCCACTCAATAAGATTACTATTGTTTTTTTGGCAAATGAGTGAAGCAAACATACCAGCCATTTGTGTATTTTACCAGCATTTGGCTGGTAGATGGTGCTAATTTTGAGCCTTGCTAGAGTACTTGTATTTAATGTTACTGTCATAAATATCAACTACACAGAGCTGTCTCTGCACTCACAGCCTGATCCCCTCCCCCTGTAGGACTAGTCTTATTATCAACAATGGATGAATCAACAACTTCGTAAATTAGATTATATTAGATTCAACTTTATTGTCACTGTGCAGAGTACAAGTACAGAGACAATGAAATGCAGTTTGCGTCTAACCAGAAGTGCAAAAAAAGCAGAAAAGTGCAATTTGATACAAAGGTGGTGGTAAAAACTGACATACAACAAGCAAGTGCAACAACATACAGTACAACATAGAATGCAAGCAAGCAAGTTTACTTGATATGTTGATAAAATGTCGGGAGTACAGTCTTCAAGTTGGCCTTATTAAAGTCTCCTACTATTATGTGAACACTGTCGGTGTGGGCCCGCTGCTGTTCGTTTATGGTATCCAGCAGGACAGAGAGCGTCGTGTTTACACAGCCGTAACGATCACTACTGTTAGCTCTCTCGGTAGAAAAAAAGGCCGGCATCTTACAGACATGTACTTAAGGTCAGGGGAACAGTGTTTATGTGTAACTGTCCCATTTTTACACCAGTTCTCATGCATGTACATACAGAGCCCCCCCTCCTCTTCTCTTACCAGAGTCCTCAGTCCTGTCCCAGCTGAGCAGAGTGCGGCCTGCTAGCTGCATGCTAGCATCATGTATCCCCGGGTGAACCCAGGTTTCAGTGATAATCAAAACACAGCAGTCACAAACATAGCAATTTCCAGCGAGTTGTAATTCCAAGTCGTCCGTTTTATGTACCAGGGATCTGGCATTGGAGAGATACAGGCTCGATAGAGGTGGCTTGTGTGCTATACTAGCTTTAGCATAACACCGGACCTGAGGCCTCGCTATTCCTCTCCCTCCTCCGTCTGCGCCGCCTCCTAGACCCGACAACAATCCACGAAGAGCCCGGCGGTCTTGCTATGTCGTCTGGGATGTTGTGCGTATAATGAAAGACACTCGAAATAGATATCTGGTGGTGGTCACCGATGTCCAAAAGGCTCTGGCGGGCGTAGAAGATGTTCGCAGAACCAACAGTTGTAAAGCAATTTGTGATTCTGGCGAGATCTGGCGGGACGCCACCTCCCAAACTTGCATTGCTCTCTCATTCTCAGACGTGTCCCTCCCCGGTTTTGCTATCGGGATGATTCACCCTACTACGAGTTCGTTTACCATCGAAATGACTTTGAAGCTGTTATATTAAGGTACAAATCTTGCATAGTGTGCCTTTAAGACACTTGACCAAATGGTAAAATAAAACAAACAACTTATGGCACCATTTTGGTGCTTTAGTTTTATTAGATTATTGGGCTTTTCCACCTTTATTTTTTGACAGGACAGCTAGGTGAGAAAGGGGGAAGACATGCAGGAAATCGTCACAGGTTGGATTTGAACCTCGGACCTCTGCGTCGAGGCATAAACCTCTCAACACATGTGCACCTGCTCTACTCACTGATCCAACCTAGCCACTTGGTGCTGTAGTTAACATTTTGATCAATTATCAGCTGCAGCTATAAAGGTTTCGAGGCGACTGGAGCGGTGCTTTTGTGCAAACAGGAAATGCTCTGTAGACCTTACCGTCTCATTTGTGTGACTCCTCGGTTCGGCCTTCGTGGGCTTTGAAGGCTGCAGCCCCTGCATTGGGACATAGCTCTCGAGATCCGACCACTCAAACTACATTTGGAGGGGGGTCTGGGCTATATCTGCACATCTTGCCACATTCTTATAGCAGTGTGTACGCGCATGTGTCCTGGGCCACATTAAGGAGCGCCTACTCAACTGTGAGCGGAACAACATACTCATTAAAGTATTTGATATATGTCACAGAAACCACTGAGAGTGAATTGTGTTATTTGCATTGGCAAAAGTAATGTGTCGGTCGTTTTGTTCTGGTGCTGCCTGCTATTATATCTCCGGCTGTCTGAAGCTTTGTGCCCCACAGTTGCCTGGAAAAGGCAGTTACATTAACAGTTCCCAAATTCACGTATCTATAGGATATTACTACTACTACAGACATTTCTGCTCTCAACACGTTTGCTGTTGCTACATAGCAGTCTCACATTGCCAGACATGTCTCCACAGTGCTGTGTCAGCGCTGGAGTAACTATTTAGAAACCGACAAGCCTGAATGGTCAAAACAGCAGCTGTCGAATGTTGAAGCGGTTTGATTTCCTATAAATTCTTCACAATAAAAGTCCCCCGCAGATTTTTTTGTGAAGCAGCAAAATGGCAGAAAATGTAGGGTCTTCATTAGTATGTTTCCAATGTATAATTTATGTGAGAGTAACAATTGACACACACACACACACACACACACACACACACAAACAGACGCACACACTTGTAATCGGATCACCCACATTGGCTTTTAATACCAGGTGGAAATGGGGCCTTTGACTGATTTCAAACTGACATATTTCATCCCAGTCTCTTAAAGATTTTAGAAAATATTAACTTTGACTCAAGTTTGAATTTCACAGAAATATTCTTGAAGCCTGTAGGTGAAGTTGCATGTGTGAAAGCTCATTTTAGCACTATATCCCCCCCCTGTTGCAGACACACAACATATGCTCCTGACTAAGCCCCTTATTTTCATAATCAATAATAATAACTGCAGTCAAAATAGAAACTACTCTTCCGTAGCCCAGAGCTCTGTTAGAGCTTGTTCTCATTCTTAAACCTTCTTGACTTCTGCTGCCCCCAGTTAACCTCTCTCCTCCACTCTGCACCATGCCCTCGTCTGTGCCCTGCCTGCTGCAGAGCAGCAAGGCGTGCATATGTCAACATCACATTAACACTCCACCTCGTTCATGTCCAAACATGCATGTGACATGACTCAGCGCAACACGCCGGTGGGAAACACGCTCCTCTGAGACCAGAGGGCTCTGAAAGAGGAAGGAAGATGATAAGAAAACAGGGACAGAAATAGGCAGAAGGGTTCATCAGAGAAAAACAACTGATGTGAAAGAGAGAGGATGAAGCAGTGTAGAGAGTGAGGGGGACAATCGAGGGAAGGGAAAAAATGGGAGAAAGAGCGAGCGATTGTAATGTTTTCCTAAAGAAATGCAGAGAAGTAGCATATATGTAGGCATACATTAAGTGTTCAACATTGACATTTCCCTTGTTTTGTTTTATTTAATGTTGGGAGATCGTGACAACCATTTCCATCTCTGCTCAACCTATGGAAATACCCGTTCTTTTTCTCCCTTCACTCCCTCTACACTTGGCTCACTCTTCATTGCCATGGCAATGATGTTACAGTGAGTCACTTCCACATCTCCCTCCTCCTCAACACCACCAAGAAGGAACATGGGAGCATGTGAGAGAGCAACAGAGAGACATAGACAGAGATAGAGCGGGAGGGAGACAGACGAGGAGAAAGGGCTCTGTTTCCCTGGAAACAGACTGGGGGTCTCCCCAACCCCCATTGGTTCTCAACTGGTTGCTTGTTACCCACAATGCTTGGAGCCAACAGAGTCTCTGTTTCTAGGTTGTCTCTGTCCTCTCGGTTTTTCTCCGTCTCTTCATATGCATGCGCACACAAACACACAGGTTCAGTTCAAAATTCAAGCACGCATTTTATACCACTGAATCAAGCTGTTAATTTTCAGATTTGTTTTATGCTAATTAATAATCAGATGATAAAACATCGGTCCTAAACAGGATCTTACCTTGTTTTTTTGTGTAATTATTGCAGTCAGGAATGACTGAATGTGCAACTGCTTTTCTGAACAAATGTGATGCTGTTTGCAAAATACAATGCCTGAAGGTAGAAACTGGAATAGTTTTAGGAGCCAACAAATAATCAGTTCATAATTTCTTCCAGTAAGAGGTAAAATTCTCTTTAAAAGGTTGCATGCAACTGGTGGTAATTGCAACAATATGCAAGAAAAGGCTTGGAAAAACAAGTTATAGATGCTTCCGCTTAGAGGAGTTTAGCTGAGATTTGAATTGATGGAGCTTGCTGGGAGGCAGCTTTGCCTGAGAAGAGGAGGGAACGAAAGTCCCAGAGTCAATAATGTAGCTGCGAGGAAGTTAGATTGTTGAGGTGGAATATTGATTTTATTAGATCTGGGCTCCTAAGAGTAGCTCTGAACAGGATCATTTCAATGTAGGAATGAGCAGTGATTTGAAGCATTCACGCATTCTTTCAATTTGACCAGTTGTTGTGAAAGAGTTTTGAGACAGGAAACAAGTTGATTAGACCGGGGGAATCAGACGTAAATACCTGTTTTATGAGTAGAAACAAAGCTTGTACCAAGAAGCAAAAACATGTCCATGGTCAAGTGTGGGTTTGAGTGTCCTTCTGTTTAATGAAACGGCAAACATTCATACTGTACAGCAGGGGTGTCAAACTCCCTTTTCACTAAGGGCCACACTGGAAAAAGAAAATCACACCAGGGGCCAGGCATGTAGAGTTTATTGATGTGCTTTTGTTACTGCATGTCAAAGTTTTTTTTTTACATTTTGGTAGTTTTTTTCCTCATTTTTGTTGTTTTTGTTCCGACTACAAAGCCCTACAAAAGTCATCAAAAGAGTTCCTTAGCCATCATAGAATTTAGCAAATCAAGCAAAAACAATGACAATTTTTTTTTAACAACAACCTGTTTCTCAGCCTGAATATGAACACTCTCTGCTTCTTCTGGGGGAATTTCTGAGTCTCAGAGTCGGCAAATATGTCATATTCTGCTTTGAATGTCAGGTAATTTCAGTTTAAAAAACACTTTCCTGTGTTTTTAAGTTTGGCGCACAACTAGTCGTGCCAAAATTTATTGTGGACCCAAATTGATATACGGGCCGGATCTAAATCTGCAAGGGGCCGGATTTGGCCCGCGGGCCTTGAGTTTGACACATGTGCTGTACAGTGTGCGTTTGTGATTGCAGACAGGAGCTGTTTTAAGTTAAGCCCCAGGGTCACTGCACCTTCCTGTCCTTCTGTCAGACACAGACAATATGTGTCTGAATATGTGTGCACTTATTTTTCCAGAGTGCATCATGATGTAGATGAATAAAACAGTCCTGCATTACTACAGATTTACAAAGAAGTGTATCCTTAAGCTGTACAATCAAGCTGCTGTTAAATTGAGCGGTGTGAATACATTTCCATGCATGAGTGAGAGAGTTATGAATGTTAAATCTGGCAGTGTGAGACGGAGCACTAGTTTTTATCAAAGGGGGTTGCTGTTGGTGCTGCCTCTTGATCTCTTCTTTCCCTCTAACTGCCGCGTGCCTGCTATCTCCCACAGCGATGCCACACAATGATACCAGGCTCTCCTTGCCTTGAATACTCGCTTGTACAGTAACACTGGTGCCTATCTAAAGCCAGCAAGGTGCAATGACACAAGTTGCTATTGCAGTTTTACTTATTTAGTTTTGCTTATAAGTAGCAAAAAACACAAACTTTGGATTGTTCCCCCTCCTCCCCCTCAAAGGTCTCCCTAGATATTTTTGCCTTTTCTCTTCTGAAATTGTGAACACTTACACACCTTTATCCCTCTAAAAATAAAACTGCTCACAATTTAGGCCCACACTATGGCCATGACATGTAGAGCTCAAATTATTTGTTGATCAATCCATTAGTTTATCGACAGAAAATGAATCCACAACTTTTTGGATAATGGACATTCAATTTTTTCCGCTTCTCAACTTCTTTGTTGTATGTCCTAGCAAATTAATTTTTTTTTGGCGGGGGGGTGGTTGGACTGTTTGGACTGGTCAGACAAAACAGAACATTTGAAGACAGTTTTTCAAATTGAATGCCCATCTTTGCCTGTCACCCTGTGAGGCTGCATGCCCTGCTGATTCTTTGCGTTGCCTGGTAATATTTCCCTACTTGTCTTCTTGCTGACTGAATAGCATAGCATCGATCTTTACCCTTGTTTTTGGGGGGGTTTTCCTCACACATTAACATTGATGTAAACATGTAAAGCTCAATCTGTGGGATAATGCTAATTTTACATGAAGACCATAACAAAAGACTCACAACCACCTGCAAATTTCAGTTCACAGCATATTTTATCATAACGTTTTATACAATTACTCTTTTGTTTCTTCAAAAAAACAAGGGTAAAGATCAATGCTATGCTATTCAGTCAGCAAGAAGACAAGTAGGCAAATATTACCAGGCAACACATAAAGAATCAGCAGGGCATGCAGCCTCACAGGGTGACAGGCAAAGATGGGCATTCAATTAGAAAAACTGTCTTCAAATGTCCTGTTTTGTCTGACCAGTCCAAACAGTCCAACCCCGGTGTAAAGGTAATTGTACATGAAGACCATAACAAAAGACTCACAATCACCTGCAAATTTCAGTTCACAGCATATTTTATCATAACTTTTATACAATTACTCTTGATTCGTATGGGAGGACTCATTTCTCAACGACTTGCTTCAGATAATAAGCACATTCTAATCTGGAGGCTGCACAGCACAACCAGTACAAGTGTCGGACACTGATAATCTCCTGAAATCAGGAGTAAGGTATCTTTCTGTTCTCCCAAACTCCCCCACTTTTTCTAAATCCTCAGCCCTTCTACCACCAGTCTGCTGCTCTAACTTCTAAACTGTCTTTTCCAGAGCTAGCAAGAATAATCCACCTGAGGCAAATTTGAACATGTATAGTGTAACTGTATAATTATTCTGCAAACCTAAAGTGCCAAACGCAAATACACAATAACGCACATATGCACTTAACACAATTTGTATGTATATGGAGACGTTTGTATCTATGGACCATTTTTCAGTACAGCAGGGGTCTAAATGTCATAATGTAGTAGAAGAAATGCAGCTAATACACTCAATATTGTTTCCACAGGTCTTACAAGCAATTTCATGCTGGCTTGATTCTTTCTCGTTCCGCTTTAATTTGCCCACATTTTGTTAAAGATCACAGAAATTAGTTGGGACAAAAGTTTGAGAAACCACTCAGTTCAAAACACAGTATTATTATGTCTCTCCATTTATGAACTATCATGATCCATTGCAAAATATCTGTATTATAAATGCAGTCATGTTGGTGTACATGCTGTACTAAGATGTTACAGCTAGGCGACAGCTGTTAACTTTTAAACCCACAAGACTATCCGAAAGCAAAAGACAGAAGCCTGAAATGACCCGCATGGATTGGAAATGATAACTTTTTCCCTTAAGATCTAGCAATCTTCCTCAGAAAATGAGAGAAATGGACCCTCTTTTGGACCATCTTTTTATCGTCTTATTGTTCAAAGATAGAAATGCAACAGTAGCTGACTTATGTCTCTAATAAGGCAATTTCCTGGCCAAGCATAAGAATTTAAAAATAACTTGTTTTTATGACTTCATGGCCCCTCGCAAATGGAAACCACTCATTTAGTATCAAGAACACAATTTACAAAGCACTTAACAGAACTGTAAACGGCCTTTCTGCATGAAAAGCCTCGTCTGAGAATGGAAATCAATAACATTGCATCTCTCCTCACATTGTTCATCACTCTTTTCTTTCTTTCCCCTTTAACATTAGATTACTGGATTACTGTCCTAGAAGAACTTCCTCACTCACTAAAATCTGGTGATATGATTGACACAAACAGTACACAACCGCATGCAAAACTTCATGCATATGTAAACAGACAGAACAGAAAGACACTGTTAAGACGGTTTCTTTAAATTAGATTTACTCAACGCCAATTGTCTCTACAGTAGTTCAAACTGGGATAATTGTACAAATCAAGACTAAAGCCTTGTCCCAATCCCATCAATTATCAAAGGGAAGGGACCCAAAGATGATGTGAATGAGCTCCTACACCTCCACAGCATTAATAGGGACTTCACTCAGTAATTAGCTATCTGAAAATAATTACCATCAAAATGTCTGATTAAAATCTCCATCAGTCTCAAATTCAGGAGACTGAAAGAGAGACACCAGCATCAAACGTTTTCCAACGACACCGCGGTTGCCCCCTCGTTGTGTTTTAATTGAGAGGCAGATATGTGGGTAGTAGTACCTCTGATTGGATCGGAGACCCAGCGCAGCATTGGAACAGTTGATTGAAAGTGACCTTACTCTAATTACGATTAGTCTAATTATAATTCTCTGATTACACCCATGCAGGAAATGTTAGAATAAGATGTTGCTGGTGGCCTTTGCTAATGACGTTAAGATTCTAAATGATGCCAGCATTGAATTTATTCTGATCAGACGAGAATAAACAACAAGATACTGTTGTTGCCATCTTGAGCACAATTGAATTGAATCACTGTAAATGTGTTTTTGGTGTTAAAAAGAGATGAATGAATCCATTTAAAGCACAAGTGTTGGACACTGTGTGTCCTCTTTTTGACTCATTCTCATCCCTCTATCCATTTCCATGTTCCCCTGTTTTTCTCCCTCTCCCAGGGCTGAGGTCGTGCTGCCCTCCAGCTCCCTTCCTCGCCACCAGGATGACATCATCACATAGCTGCCTCGTCCTTGGAGTGCCTATTCATCACCCTGATCATCACTGCCGGCATCAGCAGCATCACCTGCGTATGCGCACACATTTACACAAGCACGTACACCGACTGTGAGAAGATAAAAGAGAAGAGAGCCCCCATTGGTTCTGCGGCATTGCAAGCCTCAAGGAAAGAGGGAGAGAACCACAGAGAGAGAGAGAGAGAGAGAGAGAGAGAGAGAGAGAGGAGGGGACGATCCTGCTGGGGTAGGTAAAAACCCCTGACCTGTGCACTTCCAACAATACATCTCAATAAACCACAGCACAGACAAATGTGATGAGTCAGACTTAGTGGGAAAACAACATAAAAAGCAGGAGAGAGAAGACCCCTCCACACCTCCTGTCCTCCTCCACATGGCAACTTCCCACGAGGAGAGCCGCACTTCCTCTCTCCTAGTCACCAGCTAATCTAAAACTTCAAGAGCTCTGGCACTGCTCACTGTATTCCGGTTACTGGGTGGTGCATGACTGAATAAACCAATGCCTTGATGTGCGGGAATTACAGCAGTGAAGTGGAGCCACACGAAAACACAGCAATAAACAATGTTTCCGCCACACTGTCTGCCTGCCCAGTCTGCTCTTCAGCATAATGTGCTCACAGTACTTTAGCCTGATATGTGTGCTTGCAGTGTTTTACAGATGCTGTGCTCTGGTAGAATATAACTACCAGGTACTACAAACCTTAAGCAGTTCTCTACACTTCTTAATCACACAAGCATTCAATTAAAAACCCCTTCAGATGAAAGATTCAGACCTACATAAAACCATTTCACAAGGTTGTAAAGTCTTACGATAACCAGTGTTAAGTATGTTGTTATGGGATTAGATGTGAGAAACTGATGAAGGTTGGTGAATCCCCACTCATAACATTATGTCCTAAAAGTGCATCAAAATTTACACCTCAGTTCTAAATCCTTAGCCTCAGTATTTTTGTCTTGCAGGCTGTTATCGTAATTTAAAAAAAATAGTAGCAAACCACTCGTTGACATTGCCATCATCCATATTGCTCTTTGCATGATCTACAGTAGTAAGCCAAAATATTTTAGAGAGTGTGTGTGGTAAGAAAAACACTAGGAAGTAGGAAATGGAGAAACTTGAGTGAGGTGTTATGTATCTGCATTGTCTTGTCATTGTAGCATTTTAAAAGACATCAATTCATCAGTATTAATACTATGAAGATCCAAAGTGTTCAATATTAAATAAATAAAAAGACATTATGTAATAAATATTTGTTTGAATATATACAGACACAATATATAACCATGGAATTGTGAAATAATCCAATATTTTTTTGATTCTGACACATTTTACAGTTTACTGCAGCAGCAGCTTTAATTTCAGTTTGCAAAGTCTGCTTTTATTTCACAATGCCATTTTCCCCAAAGAATATCTTATTTCATACTGCTTCTTATTCTCACAGAGTATTCAATCAAGACAAACAAAGCAGAGCCAGTTATAGTAACTTCCCTCATCAGACCAAAGCAACAGCCAAACTTAAAAATGACGAGCAAAAACTTCATAATAATGGGTTGGGATAAAACATGTTTCCTAATATTTAACATTTTGTGTTTCAATATAATATGCAGGGAGCTGCATATATGCCTGCGTTAATCGGAGAGTGCCATTAAGCCAGGAAGGGCAAGGAAAGCTACATCAGTGCAGACTCACGTAATCATGGAAGGCCTTGGCCTCACTGGAGTGTTCACATGTGTCTCTTCTCTCTGGAGCCGCACAGTACAGGTCCCAGAAAACACTGCAACACACAGAGAGGCAGCCAGAGAGAAGCATGATGACAAAACAGAAACATTAAAGCTTGACAGATAAAAATAAAAGTCCATTTGAAAGGCAGGGTAATCCAGCATTCAGGCAATAAGGGCAATTCTATTATCGTCATTGGAATAGACAACTTTAGGCGACTGCGTTACAATTTGCAAACAGCAACCTGAGGAAGAGATTTTGGGGACAATTAATGAGATGAAGACAAATTAAAACGGAAGAAGAAGGTGGGAGAATGTTTATTTTAATTAATATTGTCAGTGATGGAAATGAAGAAAAACAGCATGAAGAGGAATGTAACTTGAATCATTAGACATAAAAACACTCACCACCACCATGAGTGGAGGAACCCCGGAGGTTCTCCTAATGTGATGTTCTTCTCCCATCGGATCTAGACAGACAGAGAGAGAGAGAGAGAGAGAGAGAGAGAGAGAGAGAGAGAGAGAGAGAGAGAGAGAGAGAGAATGAGATGCTTCTGAAACATATTAAGCATAAAAACATGCCTGACATATGAATTATCTGCTTTGCAAGGTTGAAGAGGGTGCAAGGGAATTCTTATAACACATGCCATTACGTAATTATATTATGATTCTCATGCCATGGAATCATAAGTAGGTAAGTGAGTCTATGTGTTCCTGAAAGCCTGTAAAATCACAAGTACGTGTGTGTGTGCAAGTGTGTGTGTGTTTACTAAGTCAGGGGATGTGCAGAGTCTGAGGTCAGAAACATGTACCAGCCTGAGGAGCCCAACCAAACCATTGTATAACACATACACCCTTCAGCACAATATCTGCTGCAGTTTCTGTGTCATTCACTCTTTGCTTCTTTCTGGCTTTCCTTTTAACTGCCCTATATCCTGTATTCACTCCTCCATTCCATTTCAAGAAAAACGTGTTTATAGTCATTCTGAATGGCCACACTCAATAGTGGGCAAAAAACCAGCCAGGCATTACAGTGCATACTTGCGGACAATCTTGTCGTATCAAAAAGTGACAGAACTAATATGGTGGAGTATACAAAAGGTTAAATGACAAGTTCAAATTCCGCCTGCAAGCGGCAATTGTCATATCAGCCAGCAAAATGAACGATAACTGGATAGAAATGAGAAGCTACTTTTGTCTACCAGACAATCAAACCAAGGAAACAAATGAACCAGGAAGCAGTGTCTTCTGTCACTACTACAGTTAAATAAGGATTCCGAAATAAGGTTGTGCATATAAATGCGGTAATTGTCTGAAGTCAAGGACCCATTGCTTCAAAATTTAAAATTAATTTTGAGTGGTAAATCTGCCACCATTATCATTGTGAACTGCATAATGGCCTGTGCAAGAACCATATACTATACAGTCTATGGCAAGAACAGAAAGATTGACAGGTGTAGCAGTAAATAAGGGGGCGGGACTTAGCAAATGGTCAATTCCAGTGCTGAGTTTAAATTAAAGGTGCAGGGGAAAAAGACACCATCTGACAAACACACAGTTGAATCATTTTGACACCTTAACACCTTGGTCAAAGTCAGTGACTGACATGAGCGCTGACATCACCTACAGTGGGAATGATTTATGCTCGCAGACAATGTCAACTGATGTGCAGAAACTTTCAAACACGCACACACGCACACACACACACACACACACGCGCACACACACACACACACACACACACACACACACACACACAAACACACACACACACAGACATACAGCTGTGGGCAGCAGTCTGGCTTCTCCTATCAAACTCTGACGCTATTGTTTAGTCTGCCTCTCCTCTCTATAAACAGACTTACATCACTCTGACTTTTAAAGTGATCTCACAATCGTCTTTTTAATTCCCTCCCTTGAAATGTTTCATACAGGTAAAAGAATGAGACTATTGTACCACCTGCTCTAGTAGCAGAGTGTGCAAGCGCTAAAATAACAGGAACAACTGAATCACTGTCAATCTCCGTCCTGACCTCAGCTGCAGCTCAGACACAGTGACTTTTAGAAGGAATGCTTTGCTTTGAAGTCCAGGAACTGCCTCTCTTTGTTTATCCCACATGCTTTCAATCTAAGTTAGCAGTTCTAGTAAAGACATTGGGTAACTTGAAACATTATAGGCAGCCAGCAGTTTCCATATAAACCATGACAAATAAGAATTTACCCTCACATAATTGCTCAAATGGTACAAAAGATGCAGAATGGGCATGACATCCCTCATTTCTCACATTTAATTGGCTGTAGCTCAGACCAAACACGATTGCAGACAGTTTGGATCAGGACACTTATTAGCATGTTCTTTTATTCCCCCTTTCATCTGGAAAGCGTAGAAGAAAATAGCATTGACTGCGCCCGCATATCCTGTCTTCTTGTGGTCTGCACTCCCAGACGGTTCGTTCTTTTACCTTCACCGTGCTTCAGTGACATGCCTTCAGCATGATTTCTTGTTGCAGGTTCTTTTGAGCTGTCTGTCTGATTTGGTAGTTACGTTTAGGTATTCGGCTCTGATTCGTGACTTGTCTTTCTGGGCTCTTGTTTCCTAAGCCTACACCTGCCATGCTACCTGTGTTTTTACATGGTGTTTGAAACAAAAAAGAGTTAAGGGTCGTATCAGAAATGATCTCCGTCCATCTCAAAACGCATATCACAAAGCCACTCAGCCAAGCAGATTGTCTAATGTTACTCTGTGCTTGATAATCATGCATAAGTATAATAATAATAATAATAATAATAATAATAATAATAATAATAATAATAATAATAATGTATACATTGAAAATACAGAAAATACTTTGAAGAAAGTGAATACCAGGGATGTATTTTCTGTGGCTGGCAGTGAGGTGGAACTGTTACTAAAAGGTATGTAAGCCTACCTAACTGATAAGACTGACTTCCATCGTCGTTTCCAAAGGTTTCTGTTTCTGCCAGTCCAGACTAAAACGCAAACCCAGAGTTTTCAAAATAAAACAGGGTCAGCAGCTTTTCAGGATGTCTCCGTTTTAGGGGCTCGGAAACGCCGAAGTAGTGTGGCACGTGGTGTAAACATAGTAAAAGATATGCATAACGTATTAGTGTGGATGTACCCTTAGAAAATACTGTAAACAGATGAGGATGATAAAAAGTGGCCTTTAAAGACAGGTTTTACTCCACCCAACTACTCCTGAAAGAGCTACCTTATGGGATGATGTTTACCCTGTGTGCTCATGCATGCACACCCATGTGTATTGTAGACAAGTGGCTGTGTTTATACTTGTTGCACTCTTAGGTAATGCGTTCCCAAACTTATATGCGACATTGCCTATCCCTTTCATCCGCACATCTGCCGAAGAAAGAGCAAGTGATATGGCAGAGAGGAAAGGGTGTCAGGGAGACAAAGCGGTGTGCACAGACACACACACACACACACACACACACACACACACACACACACACACACACACACACACACACACACACACACACACACATACTAAGTCAGAGTGATGAGAATTGGTGCCAGCTGATGATGTAACCTTTTCCATCCCCCTCTCTTTGTTCTGCTCTTCCTCTGGCCGATGTACAACCAGCCTCTGTCTCCTACATTGTAATTTACCGTAATTTACAGCGAAGCACCAGAATCAGCTGACCTCATTTCCACCCTGTCACCTTTTAACCTCTGCAGAATTAATGTGAGTACAAGCTCGCTTCTCAGGAAGAGTAGTGGACAGATAGATCAAGAAGAGAGCAGAGAGATCTCAAAGAGAAAGTGGAGGAATCAGAGAGGACGACAATGACATAGAAAGAGATCGACTGAGATGGAGCTGCTGAGCGGATCAGTGAAGGATGTCAATCGCAGACGTCATCTCCAGGCTGAGCATCGTAACTCTCCCTGTGCTCCGGCTCCAGTCCCACTAAATGCAACACTGACGTTAACTAACTAACCTGTTGGCTCAGCACTGTAAGGCCAGACTAATTCAATTAGCTGTAGCACTTACTGTGTCAGACCACCTTTTAGAGTGGACACATAAAGTACATGGGCTGCACTCTCAGACACACGCACACACAAATACATGCAGTATTCTGTAATCTTTGTGACTTACCTCTGAGAGAAAGGTCTGTGCTGACTTCTGTGCTCCTACATGCAGCAGGTACTCATACACATACAGAGCTAACCTGCACATACAGATAAAGAACACAGTGGGAGGAAAATGGTCAGTTTGTACATTAAGATCTAGGTGAGTAAAAAAACTGGTTAAAAATACAAGAAAATTGGACATTATGAGGAGTGGACGCGAACAGATTTACAGTAAGAGCGAGACAGTTAAGAAGAAAAACTAAGCATTTGACAAACATTCACCTTACGTATCCCTAAGTTTAAGCATTTATGAGTTTCAAGTTCTAACTCTGGGGCCAGAAAACAACTGCTTTGGGACCTAAGAAAATTATACCATTCCTTATTTAAGATAAATCCATATTTAAGAGGGAGTTTCTCCCAGGATTGTCTAAAACTAAAAATGAAGGAGCCTACGCATGGATACGAATTGCCAAGCAGCTCCTAGATGTGCAGTGATGTGTGAGGGCGTCATCGTTACGAATCTCATGAGAAACAGAAAGACACACTACAGCTTAGGAGAACTAATCATCTCCCGAATCCAGGGCAACCTTTTAAAAAATTTGAAATTCACCCGGCATTATGCTAAAGCTAAAACCCACCTGTTTAAAAAACAAACAGCATTGTGATAAGAATACCCTTGGTGGGACTGCACTGTAAAACACCTCACCCTCGTGCTTTGGGCAATCCATAGACTTCCTCCCATGTCTTTGATCACAGTAAGAATTAATTACAGGCTTGATTTGTTAATCAATTCTCCTCCCAGTGTGTCTGGTCTGGTACTAACAGCAACTTAGAGAAGAAGAGGGGGGTGCGGGGGAGGAGTGATGATCTACTGGGTCTATAAATACAAGATAAACATTGATCCCCAGGAGATCAATAGCAGATCACACTGACTCCTAACAGCAACCTGTAGATTTGGACAGGAGTCTGGTGTAACAACATACAGTCACTGTGCATGAATAATGAGATGTTTGTAATGAATTAACAAAGGGGGCAATGAGCAGGTACATTTGTGCCTGATGCTCACATTTCCCCTAAAATCAATATTTAACTAGGTTAGGGGGAGATGGCGTGATTCATAAGTGATGTTAGCAAACTGTTGGTAATATTTAATCATAAAGGGCTTCACTTCCAATTATTTCCATTATCTGCCAATTTGTCATTGTCTATAAAATGGCAGAAAACTGTTGATATAGAAGTGACAGGGTGAAATTGCTAGTTTTGTCAAACCAACAGTCAAAAACCCAAAGATTTAAAGTTATTATATACTATTATATACACAAATTCTCTCATTTGAGAAGCGGAAACTAACGTTGGACATGTATGCATTAAAAATGACTTTGATTATTTGTTGATTAAAATCAAAATAGTGGCAGCAAAATAGTTCTGATTGAATCGATTACTTTGACAAATCGTTTTAGCTATGTATATACAGTAGATCCAATATACAGAAAACTGAAGCATGAAGCATGACACAGCACAAG
Organism: Perca flavescens; assembly: GCF_004354835.1. Lineage (NCBI taxonomy): Eukaryota > Metazoa > Chordata > Actinopteri > Perciformes > Percidae > Perca > Perca flavescens. Next base: position 16,046,953 of record NC_041335.1, on the reverse strand, counting down.
CTTTGACCTGAAACCTAGCGTGTCGGTGGGTGTTTGTGTATATGTGTATGATTATGTATTGTCATGCGTTAAAGATGGTCACACCGGGACAGCAGCTGTCCTCGAACCTCCACTGAAAAGGCACTACCAGGCTGCTGTAGCCGATCCACACTGCTCCTATATTGAGGTAAAAATAAACTTCCCAGACAGCCCTGTCTGCCTGTCTGAAGATGATGGACTGCACACCTTTTTGCTCTGCACACAGGTACTCTGTCTCGACCCCTCCTCCTCCCCCATCCCCTCCTCCATTTCCATCTCTCTTCTTCATCACTTTTTTTGTCTCCCCTCCTCCTACTCCTCTCTTTGTGTGCCTTTTCTGTCTTGATGACGCTGCGTTCATCTTGGACTCTTTTTGGTAAGAGGACATGCTTGTTTGATGATGAAAGGATGAAGGGAAGCAGCATAAAGCTCTTTCTCACTATCCTCCCCTCCCTCTTTCCATCCCATCCTCTCTCTCTCTCCATTCCCCCCGTGGCCTGGCAGTAATGTTTAACCAAAGAGATAGAGACAGAACGTTTCACAGGGACAAGGTTAACAGAACAGTGAGACGCTTGACACAACTCTTGACACCTCGACAACAGAACATGAATAAAAGATGCAGCCTTTTTTTTTATCCAAGGCACTGTACAACTCTGAACATTTCTAGTCAAAAATTCCTTTGTTCTGCATAGTTTTCCTGTCAACCTGTCTAAATCTGTCACTCTCCCTGCATGTGAACCCTAACATCAGCATCAGGACATAACTATCCATTATAAGTGAAAGATCTTGTGTCTCTGCAATGAATACATTCACAGCGATGGCGACAAGCCTGATGGACTGCATGATGAATTCATTGTGTCAGTGGTAATAAAGAAAGAAATGAAAGCTTGTCCTCAGCTTGCATTGGCCTGTATCCAGTCAGCTGTCCATTACCTCATATAAACAAAGCCTCGCTCAGTAGCTGAAAGGTTTGACCTGATTGATTTCACCGGATCTGTAAGATGTGACCTTTGGCCTGATACAGAGAAAGGGTCGAAGGAAGTGAGGAAACCCAGTGAAGGTAGAAGCATCAAGGCAACAGTGGGGAGCAAAGGTTATCTAATGAAATAAAGAAAAACATTACAGGGTAGCAAAGGTAAGCAGGTTCATGCAAGTTTTGGAGAAAAGATAAAAGGAAAGGAAAAAAAACACGAACAAGCTAATTCATTCACTGCTCCTGACCTTAAACAGAACGGTTTAAATGCGCTTGCAAAAAACATACATAAATCAGACTTTAACAGCTTAACCACTCCTCTCCCTCCTATCTCTTATGTATTTAACACACACCAACACAAGGCTGTTTCAGAAACAGGACTGATAAGCAGACAGCAAAGCAGCAGAAGAAGGCACGTTGTTAGCACTCAATAGGGCCTATCTATTGAACTTTAACTCAAAACTACTAATTTCCTCAAAGACGAGTGATAGGCTTTGAAAACACAAAAAACCCTCACGCTGCTCTCTCATTGTTCAGTTACCACTTGTTCAGCTGAATTGGAATTTGACTGACTGACAGTCAAAATACTAAGCAGAGATAAGGTTTGAGGATTAGAGCACGGGGGACTGTTCAAGGTTAAGAATCCTCTATATTTGACATAATAAAGTGAAAGCATTACAAAGACTCTCGTGTCATTAAATAAACTGTCACTTTAAATAATCTTTGCATTAGGATTTGTGGTAAAAGTGCTCAAACTGAAGCAGCCAATGCATTTCTAATGGTTTTTGACTCCATATTAGTCACTTCACATTAAAGCTCTTCTGGTGTTTGCCCTTGCTGTCGGACATACACCAGAAAAAAGAAAAGACATTTTTTATTTCCTACCTGTCTGCCCTGGCAATTTGTGTTGTAAATAAGAACCACTTTATATTAATCACAACTGCAACCAGGATGATTGAAGAGATCAGGTGCCTCCCACTTTGCTTCCTCTCCCCATTTGCCTTGTGTGTGTTTATGTGTGTGTGTGTGTGTGTGTGTGTGTGTGTGTGTGTGTGTGTGTGTGTGTGTGTGTGTGTGTGTGTGTGTGTGTGTGTGTGAGGTAGTTGTAGTGAGTTGGTACAAGTGGAGAAGGTAGGGCAGAGGGGGTGGACTTCAAGATCCACACCTGACCCTTTTCTCCTTCAGATTTGAGTGGTTTTGTCTTCTGTGAGTCACATTTAATTAAATTCATATTTGCAACTGAACCCATCCTGACTGCTCCTGTGAATCTGTAAAAGACCAGACAGCCTGCAAGCTTCAACAGTTAGACATCGAGCTTAGCTTAATGAAGGCAGCAGGCAGAAACAGCGACACAGCGTCTATGTTGCTTTGTTACTAAGCCGTACGGAGAGCAGGGAGACGAAGGTAGCTTGGGGCTCAACCACAACCTCAGTTTAAGGAAAAAAGGCATGAATTGATTTACCAAGATCAGCATTTAGGAGGGACCAGTAGATCACTGCTAATCAATTTACTGCCATGGCAATCAAAGACTGGCAGAGCTTCAAATTACAACAGACAATATGTTTCACTGATTGGATTTGCCTGTTATAGATTAGCTCCAGATTATTTCACCCTTGTTAAAGATGAAATGGAAAAGTGATTATACTGCTGATCTGAATTGGCATGTCAATCGACATATTTACAAGACTTGCTACCATGCTGACATAGCCTAATAACACATATTTGAAAAGCAATAAAATCTTAACTACATTCTTGACTGTAAACATGCTCTTTCAGTGAAGCGCAAGTCACCTCTTCAGCAGATGTAATAACACAGTAATACCTTGCTCCCACAGTACTTAAGTTGTATAAAGCATTTATACTGTATTATTGGTAGTCTCGCATTGCCAGAGTGTCCTCCAGAGCGCTGCGGAGGAAGGCTAATCTACACAACAATACGGGACAGGAAAAAAAACGTGCTCGGGTTTAATGGCATTTCTTTAAACCAATCACAATCGTCTTGGGCGGCGCTAAGTGCCGGACACACATATGATGCCTCTGCAAAATAACCTCGGGAAGGAACTTGTTTGGGTGAAGTTTTTTACTCAAAAAAAAAGATAAATATAATTGTTTGTCGTTTCCCAAAACGAATGGAGTTTAGAATGCCAACACAAAGGAAGCGGAAGGTGAGGGACATCCGGCCAAAAATGAGGGACATCCGGCGGAACCTCCGTACAATCCCATAAATGAAACGCCGTCGATATAGACTATATTATTGGTAAAACTGTCTGGTGCAGGTCACAGTTTTTCTTGTAGCTGCACATATATTTCTGTTTAAACTGTAAAATTATCTCTTACATCTGTTATCAGAGGTGTCAAGTAACGAAGTACAAATACTTTGTTACCTTACTTAAGTAGAAATTTTGGGTATCTATACTTTACTGGAGTAATTATTTTACAGCATACTTTTTACTTCTACTCCTTACATTTTCACACAATTATCTGTACTTTCTACTCCTTACATTTAAAAAATAACCTTGTTACTCCTATTTCAGTTTGGCTTGTTTTCATTCCAGGTTGTCATCGTTCAAAAAAAACACACACAAAAAAAAACCTATCCAGATAAATCGCGCCATCCAGATAGAGTGAATTTGATTGTGGTTGGATGAGTATAAACATATACCATTCCAACACCATATTGGTTTGTGCACCTGCACAGACCTGGTGCTAATACGGCACGGTGCCTTAACCTAACTGTTATCTACCGGACCGAAGAGCAAAGTGGATTTCGGTGCCTTATTTAGGTCCTACTTAAATGCCTGCGCTTCTCTCTGATGCTCCCAAAACGGACGTTAGAGGGAACTGAAAAATTGCAGCACGGGACGCTAGTTAACACCACACTCGACAGCAGGTAACGTTAGCCTACCACTAGCTAGCAGCTGGAGTAAACACGGTTAAAATGCTGACAGCTAAATGGTGTAAGTGTGTCTGTATTTCACTGGAGAGGATTGTTACACCAGACTGTAGCTGCCGTTGTCTGAAAAACACAGAAGAGATGTGTCACCTTTTTTCAGCCCTTCTGAGTTTGTAGGAATGATTTTAATATTTATTATTATAGTCACTATGGCCTTTAGAAAAATGTTTTTTTGTGGAAGTGGGGTAGTGCACTATTAGGCCCCTGTGGGGTGGGCTAAGCTTTTGTCCTTAATGGCATTTTTTTCCCTTACATTACTTTTACTTTTATACTTTAAGTAGTTTTGAAACCAGTACTTTTACTTAAGTAAAGGCTTGAGTTGATACTTCAACTTCTACAGAAGTATTTTCAAACCCTAGTATCTATACTTCTACTTGAGTAATGAATGTGAATACTTTTGACGCCTCTGTCTGTTATCTGCTACAAAGTAGAACCACAGGGGAGACAGTAGCGTCTCACCCCCTCCAAGTAAGATGTTATGAATCTGCCTTCTTTGCCCAAATTAAATTCTGGTGTTGGGTGTGGGCAGTGACAGGAACTCATCCGTACCCACAGGAAGTGATGAATACAAATGGCCTCCTACACAGTAAGCAGCAGTTAGAGAGCAATCCAGTTGTGGGAAAAGATGTCTTGTCACTTTTGGTACTTAGTATGTAATTATCGCACACTGTAAACTGTACAAGAGTGTGCTGAGGGCTGTTAAATGTTGCATGTCAAATTAAATGACTTCTGGATATTCAAACCTGCAATAATTGATTTGCTGGCCACTTGGGGGCAGCGCAACAAGCCGTAAACACAAAATTGACACCTTATAACGTTGACAGGGTGAACTTATAAATAATTGCTTAGTTACACAGACATGGATTAACATTAGCATCCACTGGAGTCTTGTTTCTCTGCACCTGGTGAATTCTTTTAGCTCTGTTTTGCTCTCCACCTACCACTGAGGAAAATCTGGCTCTTTAGTTGCTAAATGCCCCACTTTCTTCACCAGCTAGTCACTGACGGTAGCGTATACATATAGCTTTCTCACTAAAAATCAACTGCCTGGAAATGAAACTGATAAGAGCAGTGAGCCTGAACAACAACAATCAAGTTGCAGGCTGGAAAACCAAAATAAGTGTTAAATTAATGGTTAAAAAAAAGAATTGCTGAGTCGGATGATAATTCTCTGTGGGTTCATCACTACAAGCGTCCTCAATCACATCACATCCAATAAAGAAATATTCATTATAGCAGCTATACATTTAGAGCTTATGATATCATAATGACTATACAGATACTGTGTATTACTTTGTGACTTTACTTGCCAAGTACCTGATCAGTATGATTTATCAATATGGGAATGTTCAAAGATTGTGAGGATACTGTAAATCTCACAGCAAGGTCATTCCCCCAAGTTTTAAAAACGGAGTAAATTAGCTTTAATTTAATTTTCATGTAGAGCCCCTATATAAGCCTTTCAGTGACATGTGTAACACTGACAATTGTGGTCAGTTTGATGTGTCATCACTGCTTTACTCTGGTGAACTGGCAGTTATACAAGGGATGGGGATATTGTTAAATATTACTGGTAATGAAGTGAAATGTACTGACTGCCTGAGTTGTCTAAAACAATAAGAGGTTTCCAGATTTAGTAGTTATATCTATTACAGGTGCAGACTGAGTTTCTGGATGAATGTCAACCAGGGATTTATTAACTTGCAACGTCTCAAATGAACGGGTCAATCACGGGTTGAACACATGTTCATTAGGAGTGCGTATACACAGACTTCCTGTTTTAAACAATAGCATAAGACACCTTTTATTCTCCTATTTTGGTAAAAAAAAATTGACAAGTGATTTTTGAGGTATAACTTGATAGAAAAATGAATGGAAAATAAGAACAAACACTCAGAGAGGGAAACATACCCCCCTCTCCATGAAAGATAATTACAGAAAGAGAAAGAAAATGAGAGAAATAGAGGGATGGGGTGACAGGAGCGTAGCAGAGAGAGAGATGAAAGGTTCTGGTGAAGAGAAGAGAAGGGGGATTAGAGAGACAGGAAAAAAGGCAGATGGGGAGGATGGAGGTGATGGGTGCTAGCGGATGAGCCCCAAGATGAATACTTGTGTGATCTGTAAACTTTCATATTCTAATGTTGAGGATTCTCACTCAGCGGTGTCGGGGTTAGGAAAGCACCCTGCTGTGACCTCCTTCTGCAAATGAACACAAAATCCTGCAACGAAAAAGAAAAGTAGACCAGATTTCTACCATTCTCTAAGAGAAAAAGCAAATAACTACATGCTGCGCTGACAACACAACATACAGAAAAGATGAAATATACATAAGCATACTATGCAGAGTATGCACTGGATTACATTTTTATGAATTAATTTAAATGGGTTCTGTGTGAGAGGAAATAACAATGGAAAAGTAATCCTAATGTAGATTGAGCTAAGTCAATGTCAGGAAGTTGAAATACTTTAATGATATCCTGGATATGCTTACCTACTAAAAAAAGACTAAATTGCTGTCTTAAATCTCTGCTATGTGTGTTCACAGCAAAGAATAATGTTAGTAAAAGTGACACTGGGAAGCATCCACCGAGAGCTATAGTGTCTTTGAAGCACTTTGCTTTTTAAGCGAAAGGAACACTTTACAGAAAAATAAAGCAATTCAAGTGACTCCTTTACATTCCCAATGGACGAAATAGCACTTACACCTTACAAAAAATGAAACCTGCAGTTAACTCCAATTTGGTAAAGCTCATAAAGTTTCCTTATAGCATCATTTTCAATGTATTTTGTGTTGATGTTAATCATTACGTAGCTTTCATTCAGTATTGGTGAGAATCTACCTGTGCTTTTTTGCTAATGCAGCTTGTTTGTCATATGTTGTCAGGATTTATGAGACGTTTTTTTTTTCGTGTTCATGTTATATAACTTAACCCGAGTACAAAGGCAGCTACAAAACTGAGTCAAGTTGAATAACACTTGGCAACATGTGTCAGCATTATTAGGCCAGTCAGCATTTAAACAAGTCAATTTTAAAGCCAGACAAAAAGCCACATGGTTCTATAGCCTAACCAATACTTGTTTTTGGGAGACTGATACTCTATATTTGGGAATCAGAAAACGATAAACAGCCAATGGTATGATTTTAACATAAATGCATAATTTAAGCAATCAATCTTGATTACCCTAAATTTCTTCTTTTTTTTAAGAATTGTGACCAAGAAACACACTAATCCAGATGTTTTACAGTGTAAAAATCAATTTTCAGTGCTCTTTGCAAGACAAACTATGTAATGGTGTTTCTAAATGACCTCAAACTTAGTTTAGGATTGCTGTACTGCAATTTCTTGTTAATTATTGGCCGGCACATACACCAATACAGATACATCTGCAATAAGCTTATATCGGCTGCTATATTGGCCTGGCTCACCTTATAGGTCTATTGTTTTCCGTTTTAACATATATGCATTACACTGCTGGGCTATGTAACTGTATTCTAAGGTGTTTCTGTTAACATATAGTAATGATGAGACTGGCTTCTATTGCACTAGGCAGCGGTAAAGACACGTTGTTTACAGTGGTTTACTCATTTTTGTATCCTTAGCCCACTGACAGCACTGTCCTCTCATGACTCCACTCCTCAATACAGAGCTGCAGACCACAAGAGCAACACTAATCCCAGACATCGGTCTTTGACTCAGATTCATGATCATCAACATTATCATCATCATCATCATCACACCTAGTCTATAAGGGAACTCTCGCCTTGCAATAAAGCCTCCGAAAGCCTGCCATCAAACAGATGCCACCTGTGGACGAGGAGAGCGCTGGCAGCTCGGGCTCGAGACAGCTCTGGCGAGAATAGAAAGGGACCCCGCTATAAAAGAGAGCGCAGTGATCTAGCCGCTGCCCCTGCTGAGGACAGCTCTGTGTGTGACATCCAAACACTTTCCCTGATTAATCAAGCCTAGCAGCGGGGCTTTATGTGCCATTAAGAGCCCTGCTAAATGACTTCACTTCATTCATTAAATTGGAGCATCCTCTGTGGGTAGAGGGGCTATGGTTGCAATGCAGACAGACAGACATACAGACAGACAGACAGACAGACAGACAGACAAGTGAAAGCTGGGATAGAGATGGTGGTAGGGCAGGGATAAGGATGGTGGGGGCACTGAGGCAAGATAAACAACGACAAATATAGACCCATTACAATGCTGAATAATTCATCCTATACGCATGGCTTCAGGAAAACAACAGCCCAAACAAACATGGGGATTATGGAGCCTTTATACAGTGAGGAACATCTTCAAAAACAGGGCTATTTATGCACACACCTTGTTTGGGAAAGGTAAAGCGACAGGATCATGGCCAAATCACTTTATTTGGAAAATCAGGTTCCAGTAGACTAATGCATGGATGATGCATTTTCATTAGGACAAAGTACAGTTTTAATAAATCTTTGATTGGTGTTGGACAGCTAGGTGCGAGGGGATTAATTGTTTGAAAGTGCTGTTAGCTGCATACAGAAGATGCTTTGTTTGAGCTATTCTTTTAACTGCAGACAATACATACACAAACAAGGATACGTATACAGTAAAACTCATAGAATAGAATAGAAAAAGCCAGAAAAGAGGAAGATTATGGAACACAAAGGCAATGACACTGATAGTATTAAGGGAAGGACAAAGATAGGTAATTTACCAATCAACAAAAAGATAAAAGATGTAGCAGAGGGAGAGAAAGATAAAGAGATAAAGACTAGCAGCAACAAGAGGACTAGAGCGTATAGAGAAGGGGAGACAGAAGAGAGACAGAGAGAGGGAGAGAGTAAATGATTAATGAAAGGAGCTGGGAAGCGCAGTGAGGGGAGGTCAGGATGGAGCAGAAGAGGAGCGATGCTGCAGCCTGTGAGCGAAATTGAAAAGGACAACATTATAAACATGCCTGCTGCTGTCACACACCTTTATCAGGCAGGATCTCTGAGAAAGAGGGAGCTGGTATTAGGCTGACGCATGCTTTTAACGCTAAATTTACAGTGGAACTGTACTGGCCTTGGGATAATGTGAATTGGGAGACTAAATTGCAGTTGGTGAATGAGACAATTTCTTCCCTTTTAACTCATGAAGACAAAAACAACTACTGCAAGTGCATCAAATAACATGATAAAAAACCTGATAAAGTTATAAAGATAACTATCAACCTTGAGATTTATTATTTAAGTATGACAAGACTGTAAAAAGACTTCCATTAGACTCCTTCAACTCCTGGCCATATCTCAGTCAAATACATGCCTTCAATTAATACCCAACTGGCAGTGTGCTGTGGGGATCTCTGGCTGCTCGCTGATGCATTTCTAATTGGTATTTTTGCTGATGGTCACAAGTTAAATCTATATTCTCCATTACCCTTCCGCGGCATCCCCTGGTGTCTCTCTAATGGCCACTGCTAAAGGCAGAGCACTTGCATTGAGATATTCATATGAAGTGCATTCTCTCTTACGCTGACTGGCCTCTGCGTAGCCTTCAGCCGCAGGTTCGGTGCACGGTTGAGAGTTGGGAGGAGCAGTGAAAAGTTCACTTCGGCTTTGAAGATTAACAAAACAAGTGTCATAATCCGACGTCGGAAGCAGCCTGAGGAGAGACACTCATACTCAAATAAACCATGCTTTATCTGCTTGTGTTCCCTGTTTTGTCACCACCGAGATTGTCTTACAAGCTGCTTTGCTGAGCAAATGTTTGTTGTAGCCTTTATCCCTCTCACTTCCACAACACATAGTAAAGCCCTTAGTGGAGCACTGGCTGGGTGACAGGCCTGAATGCTCCACCACGGGCTTGGCAAAGATCGCTTTAGCCTGGGGGAACAGAGTTGGCTGACTTCAGAAGTGTGTGAGAGGTTGACCGGCAGCCACACAAATAAAATCTCTATGACATTACACAGGTGGCTGATAAATGCTGTCGCAGGAGTTAAATGAACTCGAGGGATAATGATGTTGACATGCAGCGTTGTACTGTACGGTATTTCCTGCAATCAGCTGACATTAAGAGAACATATTTGTAATAGCTCACATGATAAAGACGAGAAATCCCACATGTGGCTGTACCTTTCAGGGAAATGTTCCTCCTGCAAAGAAAGAAAGGAATTTGCCTGTAGAAGCGTAAAAGTATGAGTCAAAAGAATGAAGCTCATATCCTGAAGGAGAGGAAGACTCCTGCGTTCTTTGGCTCACCTCAGTGTAAACCTTGTGTTTACCTTTCATTAACTAGAGATCCCAGAATCCTCTCCTCCCCCTCCCCACCCTTGGGACAATCCAATACAAGGTGAACATAAATGCACACTTGAGAGACAAACTGTAAAGCACCAAAAAACCTTTGAGTTATAAAGTGTTCAATAGATGTGGTGGAACAACAATGCTCATTTTTTTGTTTATTTATATTAACATAGTTGGTTAAGTTATACTTTGTTGTTCCTCACTTATTTGGAATACACGTTTTATAATAATACCCACCAGATCACAAATGCAACATCTTTACTTGGTTTCTGCTACAATGCACTATAATGTGGCAACAAACGGTGGCCAATTTTGAAGAGGTTTTTTTTTTAATCCTTTTTGAGAGAAAAAAAAAAAACGTCAACTCACATAGTAACCCAAGCAACATGGTGAACTGGACGGAGACTGATAACAGCCAGCTTATCAAGATACTCTGACCACAAGTCCAACTGCAGTTGCAAACCTCCACCCTGTGTTGTAAGGGCAGCACATACTCTAACGGCTACACCCAAACCTGTTTATCATCAAATATGTTGGGCATGAAAAATAGTACACAGATAGAACATGGAGTCTAGCAGAGAGAACAGTAAACTAAATGTAAACTTACTGTGTAAACCACATTCTCTAATTCAGCTAAACTGCTGAAATATTTCTCTGGAAGCAGTTTAACTAAATAATTGTTACATAACTCTAAATAAAAACATTGAATATGTAGCACAATATAGACAAGAAAGAGTGTTTCCCTTCAGCTGATGACTGAGCTGATGCTATAGTATAATCCAGAGAAATTTAAAATGAGCAGAGAAGTTCAGACCTGTAAACACACTGTAGAGCACAGAGCCTTGTTCAGCAGCTAGTGAGATGCAACAATGCCATACTGGATTTGTAACAGTGATGATACTGTCCTGACACTGGTGTCAATCAGACCAAGCCACTTTAAATGTTGGTGTGTCTCAATTTATAATTAAGAATTGATGTGTAGTTATAGTCTCATGTGACGTTAAATGCAAATAATCGCACTGCTTGTGGTAGTCTAAGTTTAAGTATCGAAATCAGTATTGTGAGAAACAAGTGGGATCTCTAAGCAGGTATATGACTTCACTATATTGGTTAATCCTCTTTTGGGACATTATTTTCATAATTTATTAATCTGCTGGTTATTTTCTGGTCCTTAAGACATAAGTGATGCCCAACGTTATGCCATCATATTCCCTATTTTGTCCAACTAACACTCCAAAACCTAAATATATTTAGTTTACTATCACATCTGACAAAGTAAAGCAGGAAATCCTACCCATTTAGGAGCTGGATCTAGGTCATGTTTGGTATTTATGGTTAAAACAAATATAGTAATATTTTTATCAAACTTAATCTTTAATATATATTTTTAACCATTCATTCTTCTCAGTTCTAGTTGTACTTTTTCATGTCACTAGAATGTCTGTAGTAAAAACAAATGTGTAAGCCTTGATGATGGCAAAGGAATATTTTGTGAGCAATGTATAATCCAAAGAAAGATTCCTCGTATGTGTCCTCATACCTGGCAAATAAAGCTGATTCTGATTCTGATATTGATGAATTCATCATTTGGTATATATATTGGTTAGAGTAGTACCGGACTATACTGACTGGTGGCAGCTCTGGCAGGACACACTCCCCCACTTGCATCTTGGAAACAGCAAATTAGTGCAGGTGCAACGAAGACTTGAAAAGACAATACAATAAAAAGGCACAATCAAAAAAAGTTAAACAGTTCTTGTTCTGTCAGCAGTTCAGAGACTCTACTGTCTCACAGAGCAGACAACAATGCCCAGGGCTGAGATAACAGGAAATGCCAGCTTATCAGAGAGAGGGAGAAACAGAGAGAGAGCGTGATGGCTAGCTCACTGTTTACTAACACACTAATTGAGCAGAAATCCAGTCGTGCCCTTTATATAAAAGTCATTTACACATACTGGTTTCTGCCAGTATTATTTTTCTACAAGTGGAATTTGTTTGCAGCACATGTAAAGTGGATAAATCAAATAAAAGCAGGGGCAAATCCATCACTTTCTTAATTTGAGTTCCATTTCATTGGCTGTGATTTGTTTAGATTGAGTCACCTCTCATGGGGAGTGTGTTTAATTTCACAGCTGAAAGAACACCAATGATTTTTAGGAGTGTTTTCCTTGTTCAACTTTCTCTACAAGCTATTACAGTAAATCTTGAATGCAACACAGCCATAAAGCCCAGAATATTAAACTGCTGTTTACAGAGAGAACTTAAGAGTTTGATGACAACACTAAGCGATCATACGAGGTAAATTACTGTATTCTTTTAAAGTATATTTCCAGCGTTATGCAGGATGAGGGGATTTTAACAGAATGTGAGTGTTTAAATGCAGTTATACGATTGACAAAAGAAAAATCCCCAGCTCTGTATATAAAATGGCCATAAGACCTTATGATGTTGGAGGACAATTTATGATATAAAACAGAAAATGCAGCAACAACTCAAATTAGAGAGGCTTGACCCAGTAAAAAACGGGGCACTTCTGCTTGATAAATGACTTAAACAAGTTGATTATTATTAATCGACTAATTGATTCAGAGCACTAGAAACCACACCTAAACTAAAGAGCACCACAAACTACAGTACAATCTCAAAAGTAATCAAGTCAAGTTGAATCAGCACCTCTCTAAAACAACAAAAAGTGAACAGTGTAACCTTCATGCAGGTAGTATTTATTGCAGGTCTGTGGTATTAGACTGCATAAAAACATTGATAAGGGACCATGTAAGATCAGTTTTATGTTCTTTGATTGGACAATGACTGTTCGGGGGAGGGATTACTTCACACAATCATGTTGCTGTGCACACAATGTTCCAGTAGATTGAGTAGATTACTTTAGGACCATCTATTTCTCTTACACACGCCTCCCTGTCCCTGTACAGTAGTATGAGGGACCTTGGATGTGACGGCCCGGGACACTCCCCTCTCCCGCCAGCGACACAGCGTCATTGTTCAGCTCACACAATGCAACATTCCACAATCAGCAGCAACTCCAACAAAACCAGAGAGAGGAGACGACTGGGAGGAGTGCATAGCTCTAATCTTATAGGATTAGAATTCCTTCCTATGGGCTCTAATGAGCCTCTATTCTTTTGAACAACAGAGCTTTGAGATAAGATAAAAGAAAGATGAAGATGAAGGCAATCTAGAGCAATTTAGGGAAGAATGTGAGGCTATTAAGGCCTGCACAGAGGCTCGAGAGGAAATATAAATAAATGACTAAGCATTCAAAGAAATACATCGTGCTGCAACATGAGGAAGTATAAATTACAAGTACAATTTATGCAGAGGTCTTTAAATTATTTAATACCATTTAATAACAAAAAAACACAATTGGAAAAGAGAAAAGACATGTACTGTACCACTGTTGCCCTGCTCTGCACATTGTGTCACTCATGTATACTTCCTGCTTCCCTATCGTTAAGAAATGGCATTTAGTGGACCTTAAAAAGTCAAGAACTCAATGTCAGAGATTTAAATCCTAAGCGAGAGAATATACTGCCTTGAATTCAGGGCGGGGGGGGGGATGTCATGGACGACTTTATAGGGATCAGAAGACAGGCAGCCTGTATGTGGTCATGTAAGGACGTTACATTTGTAGATAATTAAAGTGAAGAACTCTGTGGCTTAACTTCTTAAAAGACAAGGGACAATTGAGGCCATGACATAGAAGAACTGAGGGCTATGCAGAGGGACGGCACGCTAAGAGAATATGTGTGTGTGCAGGAGCGAGAGGGATACAGAGAGAGAAAGAGAGTCTGAAGCAGTTCCTAAGCCTGGCCGTCACGCATGCTTAACCTTGCGCTAGCGCCTGTGCGATGCAGCTTGCATATCAATGATGGAGGAATATCAGCAAAGAGGCCTCTAACCAACCTCCACTACACTTGGCAGGCAGGGGAGGCACAGCAGCATCCACACTTACACTATGGCCCTTACAGTAGCAATGCAAGTTAAACCACGCTGGGGAACACAAGGCCAGCTGTCATACAGTAAAAGTGAGTGTGACAGCTGACTTATGTCATGTTATGTTGATCTTCAACCCGGCAGCACAGAAGACTATACAATCAGGTGTGCACCAAAGATTACTATCACCATTTCAGTATCCGACTAAATGTCTCCCCTTCTGTTCCTGAGTTCTGGCACTGAATTATGGCCAGAAAGGCGTTTTTGCAAAGAATTATGATATCCCAGTGAAGTTGACCTTTGACCCTATTGTATATTTTTATCTGATGAAGGTCTAAGACTGAAACGTATTTTTCTAAATAAATTATTGCTTGCGTAATGGTCAGTGTGCGGGATTTTCTCTAAGCTTCTGATCTGCTACTTTTGATCATATCCTACGCACCTGCCCGACAAAAGAGGTGTGCAAAAAAGCTTTCCTACATTACCCTATTGTATCTAAAATGGCATCATTTCATCATTTTATCCTAATAGGCATTTGTGTGGAATGTTGTCATAATTAGTGTAGGAATTCTTGAGTTATGGCCAAAAACATAATGCCTCCTACCGGAGGCATAAACATAAGGGAAAATATGACTATTTCACAAACATACTATCATACTGGACAGATAAAGTAAATAAATGAGGGTGCAAAACTAATTTATGTTTCAGTAATGAGAAAAATAAAAGCAGTAAGAAGGGCTTTTCTCAACGGAGCCTGTAGACAGTAAGTGTTGTTTCCACCGACAGCATTTACTTTTGGCTGGAACTCTCAGGTTACAGGAAGCGCTTTGAGGGAGCGTCTCCACTGTGCTGTGGTTTGGAGCAAAGCAGTGCATATTTGGTGTCACCAGGGGCAACAACAAAAAACTACCTAACAAAACCACAAGTGCTGCCACTAACACCATGAACAAAGCCTGACAGCATGGATCGCATTTTACAGTCACGGTCGACAAAGCATACGATGAAATGCCCCCCCTTCTCTGCTTCATGTCACACACTCATCCACAGTGCACTGATCTGAGTCCTCCACTCCCCAAATGTCAGTATCTCAATCCCAAAGATAAACCTGATACACTGTAACTATTGCAGAGAGGAGGAATGGGTTCCTTGAAAGGAAGAGAAGACAAAAGAGAAGAGAAGTGCGAGAAAAAGAAAAAGTATGGTGTGATGGTGTGTTCCTAATCAAAACAGAAGCATTCAGGGACACCCAAGGGGTCTGAAGGGACCAACACTGGGTGATAAACTCACTCATCCGTACCCTCCGTCTTTTGAAGGGAGTGATAAAAGACTTTGAGGATGCTGTGCCCTCTCCTCCTCTCTTCCCCTTCTTTCCCACATGCTATCTGATGCCGACGGAGGCCTTTTGTCACGTCGATCCTTCTCAAGAACCTCAAGGCGACGTCCTGTGAGAATGCCTTCTACAGGGTCCTCTCTGTTGATTGACACGTCACCCCTCTTTCTGCCTGCGTCGATCAGAGGCTGTCTCCCCCCCGGCTCACACAGCTCAATAAGAGGCTGCTGCTTTGATAGCAGTTCTGTGGCAAGTTACATCTCTGGCAGTGGGGATAAGAGAGAGACTAGGAGGGATGCCAGCAGATTAAAGAAGACTTTTAACAGCCTCTATGTGTTCAGCAAGTTAAAAAGTGTTTTCTATCAGGGCCTTGTCAAACTGTCATCATCGCTTTCGTTTGAAGACAGCTCTGTACCCTGAAAAGAAAAAAAGGAAAACCTGTCAGAGCTCCATTTCTTCTCAGGTTTTCTTGTAATCCCAGACTGATGCTAATCTAAAATGCTGTGAGGATTAAATACATCAACAGCAGTTTTAAGTCGATACCTTTTACTGACCCTCAGTGTTGCTGAGAGACAACAGTGCAGTGACAGTTCTCTGTGTTCTCTCAGTTGTTCACAAGCATCCCATGAGAGCCGGAGAGGCTATTAGCCGTATAATGATCACTGGATGTTGTAGTTCACATTCACACAGGCAGCGTGACAGACAGATGGAGGTTGATTTTGAGGGATGAAACATATGGGGGAAAGTGCTGTAAGCAGACAGCTCAGATGGGCTTACAGACTTATACTCGCAGTGTGCTCTCTATTGCCCCAACGCGGCAAAGAGCGTACAGATACACACACATTATCGGGCACTTTTATATTGTTTTCTGTCGACTTAGCTGAAGCTGAGGCCCACCGTGTGGTTCTTATGTTTGGGTTAAGGGTTTCTCGCTGTGTCGCTGGACTTAGGCCAACAGAACCAGGTGTGGCCACTTACCATTGTAAGTGATCTGCAGAGAGAGTGAGATGTGTGTAGAGTGCAGAGGTCCAACACACATTATGGAGCATTAGACCATGAGGTCCTGCAGGATATCACCTGACTCGGTCAGACCTGGACACAAAACCTCTCGCTTTCCCTTTAGATCTTTCTTTCTTCAGTCCTTCTTTTTTTTAACCTCTCAACTGTTGAACTTTAGTCACATTTTACATTTGTTAATTTGATGCTCATTTTCTATCCTCAGCCTCTCATTTCACCCGCCAAGCTGGCCAGCAACATGTGTTTATCCCCTGGCTACATTTCCTTTGTTCATGCTCTAACAAATTATCCTACTCTCTCTTTCCTCTAATGAGTGCACCTCTATCATTTCTCAAGGACACTGAGATGTAGTAAACAAACAAAAAACTCATCAATTACATTCATAAGGTGGCAGCTGGCACGGACAAAATCAGATTCCCCGCACAGTCGATGCAAGGCATTGTGAGCATGTGTGTGAGATATTGCTCTATTTTTATTGCAGTTCTCCTGTAATGCGACTCACTGTCAGAGCCAGAGTGGCAGCCTGAATTTCTTCTGTCGGATAAACACTCCCAGCATGCACTGCTTTTCCTCAGTCTGCGCAATGCTGCATTGGCAGCCTCCTGGCAGGATTCTGAGGTGTCTCGGTTCAGATGAAGCGGTGTGTGTGTGTGTGTGTGTGTGTGTGTGTGTGTGTGTGTGTGTGTGTGTGTGTGTGTGTGTACGTATGTGTGCAGAATGGTGATTCTGACAGCACTATAAATGCTTAAGTCTGCACCAGATTTATAGTTGGAACCTGAACTACAGACTAAACAACAACAGCACTTATGATAGTTGGACTTTTCACAACTGTGAGTTTACAGTTTCTGCATATTAATCTGATGAGTAAGAAACAGATAAAACACAGGTTGTACTTTCTAGGAAAACTTCCACAAAACTAGAACTGTGCTACTTTATGTCTAAATCCAAGAGAAATCAAGAGAAGGGAGAAGACTTGCAAGCATGTGTGTGTTTTATTTTTAGGCAGTGTTTGTTCCATGATTCATTACACACACAGAAAAGAAAGAATAAGGAATGTGTACTATGTGCTGCAATGCAACTCACTCAGGACCACAACCCCAGAACTATGTGGAATGCGTCCTCTTACTGCCAGTGACTGAAACCTACACTCGCTGAACAACTGCAGTACACAGTCAGTGGTCGTGTACTGTCACTCCGAATCAAAATCAAGTGCAGACCGTAACACAGGTACAGCCAGAGAGAGAGAGAGAGAGAGAGAGAGAGAGAGAGAGAGAGAGAGAGAGAAGAGAGCTGAACAGTGTTGCAGTCTGAGACCCTGAGAGTTTTCACTACAGGCACATAGGTGTAAAGACTGCATATCTATGTTGTCTTAGACTTTTAAAAAGGGTCAACAAATAAATATTTGTGGTGTGCAGCATCTAGCTAAGCATAATCCATACATCTTGCTGCCAACTGCTTGTGACTGGAACTACTTTATTATTTAAGAAATGGTCCTAACCAAAGCTACTGATGGCTAGGTCAGGGACATTGTTTCTGAACAGAAATGTTTCTGGTGAGTTTTTAGAGCTTTGAACAACACAAAGAAAATTCCATTCACCTTTATTGAACTGATGTGCCGCTGCACTTTTCAGAAGCAGATATCTCACAACTGTGGCCCGTCCAACCTGAACTATCTCCGTAGCATTGATAGCATTAGGAGTAAGTGAGACAATGTGTTTGCATTCATGATTTGGGTAAACACACCTTTTAAAACTTAACTTCCCTATTCTTGCTTTTCTTCATCTGCACATCCTCTTCTGTAGAGGGTACGGATTAAATAAAGGAAATCAATAAGAGATAACAGCTTTAGCCACGTCTTTAGTGTACTTCATGAAACTAGAGACACATGTTTTTTTGTGCAGTAGGTGTTTTCTTACTACATTATTTATGCAGCAAAGGATATACAATTTGGAGAAATGTCAGGTACATGGGCTTAATAATAATTTAAGAAAAATATTTTTTCTTCAGGCATAATTCCCTTTGGTGTATTTTAACATGCAGCATTTTTCTATGAAGGAGAAAATAATCAAAGTATATTTTTATAACAATCTATAACTTAATAACATAAATAGAATGTTTTGCTGTTGTATGTTACAATGATTCTACATGCAGAATATCTATACCTATGTCTGAACGTTTTTCACATCAAGAACAAAGAACTTAACTAACACTGTAAGTGACCTCACATTTTCTACAGAGAAATAAAATCAAGCTTCCTTTATTTAGTTTGGTATTCTTTGGCAGATTTAGCATACTGTAGTCAACACCTCTATACAGCGTTTAATGTGGGATCTGTTAAAAAGTGATATTGTGAGTCTCCTGAGGCAAGATTTTTATCCTGCTATATTAGTTTTTATCTCCAAGTTTGCAAACTGCAAAACTAACAGATAAACATTTAGAAATCGGTGATATATTAACCTGCTGAGGCAAAAAGGTGTATTCCCAAAATGATCTGTAGCAAGGACACACATATGTATTACACACACACACACACACACACACACACACACACACACACACACACACACACACACACACACACACACACACACACACACACACACACACACACACACACACACATCTATCTCTTCCATCTATCTACTGTATCTCTGCTGTTTCACACACAGCAGTGAACAGTGGCACAGAGGTCTGTTGCATTTAGAGCTCCTTTACATCTACACTGGCGAGTGGCCAGAGCCCCGTGTCTGCGGGGTTCCATCCTGAGGTCAATACTACAACAATGTAAACTAATGATCCAGCAAATTCCCTCAGTCCTGCTCTCTCCCCTCCTCCTTCTTCCCCTCAATCTGCTGTTGCCCTCCGTCTCTCCCACTCGCTGATCCCCCGCTGCGCTGCAGAAATGATAAACAACTGAAGACTCGGCGGCGCTGGGCCTGCTCTGCTTCTCTGATACACACCGCTGATAAACAGGGCTGCTTGTTAAGAGACAAATGAAACTCTGCCTCGCCTGATTTTTGCCTTTTCACAGCCTTTCTTATCTGGTGTTTTCTTGTCACCCAGTACTTTCTTTTGTTGTGGCCTTGGCATTAACACCCAATGCAACATCAACTCTCGCCTTGAAATGTTAACACAGATAACAAATGATCTGCAACAACACAGAAGTCTAAATGTAATGTGATCCCAGAAAGTGAGATATGAAAGTGGGACATGTAGTGTCCGCAGGAAAGATCTCGCCTGTTTGTATATCGAAGACTAATCTCCAATATATTATTGGATTATTATATTAAATTAGAAGATACCACTGTAGACGGTTCATTTAATGAATTGAGACTTATGCTCAATAACACAAAATGATTTCAGTCACACAAAGCCAGGTGTCCCTGCATCTTAAACCTCCCACGTTGCTCTAAATTAGTAGGTCTTTAACAGATCTTTGATCATCTTTGAACAAGAAGTTTCCTTTAAAGACAGGCAACCCACTTATAGGCCATGTTAACACAGCACGTCTGAAAATTTGAACTGAAGTCTCGACATCATAGGTGAACCGGGCTGCTCAGCCAACTGTCGGGGAACACCTAAGTAACACTTCTACAGAATACGTATCTGGTGTGGTTTCCCAACAGAAAAGCTTATCACATACACACACATGCTTACATGTGTTCACAAAGAGCATCTTCCAGGCCTGGAAGAAGAGTTCCAGAGCCACACTGCTTAGTCCTATCCTTTTCATATCGATTGGGGGATAAAGAATGGGGCTCAAGGGATGAAGCTGAACACTCAATCACACTGTTGACAAACAAAAGTGAACTGGATTTAAAAGACAGAATAGAGGTAGAATAGAGACAATTAATCTATTTTTATGGACATATTACCAGGACAAATAATCTTAAAGGACTCTCTCATAGATGGCAACAACTGAGAAATACAAGTTTAATGCAGTTTATCTTTGTATCATACTATAACTCTCTCCCTCTCTGAATCCTTTATCAGTCACAGTCAAAGTCCTTTCATCAATAAATACTTGCTCCTCCTTCCCAGCGGTGCTGATCTATGGTCCCTGCTCGCTGACCAGCTGACCCTGAGCATCCAAAAAAGTACTGCGCAGCCATGCCTGTTTGAACGCAACTGAACAGGGGCTTCACCTTGAAGCGCTCTCACACAGGATCTGTTATTCTATTCTGTGCATCTAGTTTTAGTTTTCACATCTCATACATTGCATCTGATAAGGTGTAGTGTTGAAAAGTAGCACAAACCGATAATGTGCCAAATTGTATACAGCTTTTACATTTTTATGAATTTAGGTATTTGTTACAACCTTATAATTCAATTTAAACTATATTCTATTGTCAATGACCTGTACACCTCCAAAACTGACCTACATTTTACAATGTAAAAGCTCCTGTCTGATATCGAAAAAAGCCTAATTAGTTCCATTATGGGTCAAACTCTGTTCTCTGTCTGTTAGCCCTGCCAATAGTCAGAAAGCACAGCACAGCCATGACAAACATTTCCATTAAAAACGCTTATCTTTGATATGTATAACGAAATTGCTTTAGGCTGATTCCTCATCTATATGACCAACTAGGCTATTCGACTGTGCATGTCTCGCCAAATGTGGACACAAGATGACCGTCTGCTGTCACAAATCTCATCTACTGTAGAGGTGACTGGACTCAAGGAGCGTGGCATTAAAACACTGTCTCTTTGAAAAGCGACACCTCAAAACGCGCAGCGGCTTGCGAGCAGTCAAATGCGGGGACTTTGCTGCCGCTTCCACTGCGCCGACACACGGTGGAGAATGTCTAGTTTCGCTCCGCATGTTTCCCAAACTGCTAAATCGCTGGGCTACTCAGTCGGAACAGTCAAATAGGACTGCATGTGTAGGAAACACACGCAAACAGATGCACGTTTACAAATCAGTGTTTAAAATGAATATAGCTCGGAATGGAATGAAACGGCACAACAAGCACAGAAATGCCAAGACATCACAAGAGAAGGAGAAAATCCTTAAATTAACCAGCAGGATTAAGCAGTTAAACGACGTGTTACATTCTAAAGGTCTCGGTCTAATTACAGTAAAAAAAAAAAAAAGCCGACGAAATGTCTATCTTCTTTCAAATAAATGAAGCAGTCAACTTTTCCAGCCTTGCAGAGCGCTGAGCAGAGAGCTCCGTGCGGCTGAGTGGAGCGCCGTGCGCCCTCCCCTACCGCAGCTCCGTGTGTGACTGCCCCTGGCCGCTCATGAACTTCCCTCACAGCCGCGGTTTCCTCCCCCATAAATAAAACTTACTTTTCTCTGGCTTGGCTGTCGGACGGCACGTTGCTACTCTTGCCTTTGGCGTACATGCTTGCAGAGAGCTCCGATTGTCACGCACCTGTCAACCCATCACAACCTCCCTGGGCACAGCCCCGTCACCATGGTGACACAAGCAGCGTCGTCTCCCATTGGATGTCCCGCTGTTCAGGACCGCCCGCTCACCATGGCAACCGCAAGTGAGTGACAGCTCCTTGACCACGCCCCTTACAGAATAGCTCCACCCCTCCTCTCTCTCTCTCTCTCTCTCTCTCTCTCTCTCTCTCTCTCTCTCTCTCTCTGTCTCTCTTTCCCTCTGCTTTCCCAGTCTGTCTGTCTGAAGTCTGTCTGTCTGTCTGTCTGTCGTCTGTCTGTCTGTCTGTCTGTCTGTCTGTCGTCTCTCCCATCCCTTCCCTGATTGGAATAGCTCTCCTGACATGTAGTCACACTGACACACACACACACACACACACACACACACACACACACACACACACACACACACACACATAGACACACACACAATCTGCACCCCCTCCCTCTATTCTCCTCTCTCAGTGCAAGGGGGCGATTTGAAACCGTCCAACTAGGATTTGAAACAACTGGCTTTGGCTGTTCCTTTATAGACAATCACACCCTCTACCGACACACACACACACACACACACACACACACACACACACACACACACACACACACACACAAAAACACACAAACACAGCACACTGCGCAAATAAGTCTTGCAAATAAGACGTGCATTTGCATTACTTTTTATTTACCAAAGTGTTAAGATATCCAAACGTGTGGAGCAGAGCATGTTGGGAACAGACAAGCACTACTAAGGGCCTGTAAACAATATACCCAGCATGCACAGGGAGGGTGCACAGTGGGAAGATGTGGCCACAAAAGAAGCCTTCCTGTACATACATGCTTGTAGCACTGTCACTGTGCAGCTGCTCCACCACCAAGAGGAAATGTTTGGGAAAACCACTGATACTTCAGTTTCAGATAAATGCAGTAGGACATTGAGGATGATCAGTAAAGTGTAAATGATGACCTGTTGAAGTACTGATACGTATGTGAGTTTGTTCAACAGGTGGAATCCTCTAAAGGCCTCACACATTGATAGGAAGTGCTGATGATCATGGGAATGACACAGGTTTTTACAAAAACACAGAGGTCACCATGACTGCAGAAAACATCTTCACAAAACATTGTGTGAGTGTGTGTGTGTGTGTGTGTGTGTGTGTGTGTGTGTGTGTGTGTGTGTGTGTGTTTTGGATATGCAGCAGGCAAGAAGTGCTACGTCATGCTGCTGTCTCAGTCTGGCAGCTAACAGAGAGGAGGGTTCACTCCACCGTCACAATGTACCTATGGCAAATCCACTATAAGAAAGAGCACAAGAGAATAGAAATGGACCAATGCTTGGTGCTATTCAGGACCAGAAAAACACTACAGACTGTCTTACAAAATACTTGATTCCCAGACAGTAGTAGCCTAAGCTTTGGAAAGACACAGTGTGTGTGTTAGTGTGTGTGTGTGTGTGTGTGTGTGTGTGTGTGTGTGTGTGTGTGTGTGTGTGTGTGTGTGTGTGTGTGTGTGTGTGCAAGCATGTGTACATGCATGCGTGTGCTAAGGGCATAGCACAGGGGCAGCAGTGTTTATGCTTACGCAATGCTCCCGTGCTGTGACCCAGTTGGAATGGATGCACACTGCCTCATTCCCTCCTGCTCCTCTGTCTCTCCGTCTCTCTCTCTCTCTCTCTCTCTCTCTCTCTCTCTCTCTCTCTCTCTCTCTCTCTCTCTGTCTCTCTCTCTCTCTCTCTCTCTCTCTCTCTCTCTCTGTCTCTCTCTCTATCTCACTCTCCCTGCCTCCCCATGTGCCAAATGAACCCCCTTCCCCCTGGAGAGAGGCGGAGGTTCTATTTCAGACATGCAGAACTTTTGGTTTTGGGATAAGTCCCACAGGGTCGATCACCATGACAACCACTAGCAGGCGATAACCATGTGTTCCAGAGGATTGTGGTGGAGGAGGAGGAGGAGGAGGAGAAAGAAGGTGAGAAAGAATGAGAAAGAGAGATAGATAGCGAGAGTCAGAGAGAGAGAGAGAGAGAGAGAGAGAGAGCAAGACAGAGAGAGAGAGAGAGAGAGAGAGAGAGAGAGAGAGAGAGAGAACAATTTAAAGGTTAACAGGTTATGTTGTGAAAAAAAAGTCAAATCAGATCAGATCAGACTTGATCTGATCTGATTGGGTCACCTGTTTGTTGTTATGTCTCAGATGGTTCAGGTAATATCATGATATTCATATGTGCATGTATTCAATGTCACCATCCTCATTACAGAGGCTGGGATTAGAGGGAGGGAGGAAGACTGTATAGATAGATAGATATATAGATATATAGATAGATAGAGATGGATGGATAGATAGATAGATAGATAGAAGCGACTTTGAGTCTTTGAAAAGCACTATATAAATTGATTTTATTATTATTACTATTATCGATAGATAGATAGATAGATATAGATGGATTGATAGGTAGATGATAGATAGATAGATAGATAGATAGATAGATAGATAGATAGATAGATAGATAGATAGTTGATAGATACATAGATCGATAGATAGGTCCAGATAATAGGAGAGTTGCAAGTGGAGGAGGTAAAGATCATTCGCCAGCCCATTTTCTATGCTGAGTTGACACGGTGCTCTGATCCTAATGAACAGTTAGCCTCTACTGAGTACAGAGCTTCCCTTCCCCCTTTGTTTTTGCACACACACACACACACACACACACACACACACACACACACACACACACACACACACACACACACACACACACACACACACACACACTCCCGGATTTCTGCTACCCCTTCATCCACTTAATTCCTGTCTGCAAAATTGTGATTAAAATCAAATATCATGCTGCCTTGGTATGAAAAGACAGGGACCTGCTCCCAAATTATGCTTATTCAGATTACAACGCCAGTTGGCAAGGAGAAATACTCAAAAATCAAACATTACATGAACATGAACATCACAAAAGCTGAAATAATTCCTTGATAAATGTTTAGTTGATGAACAGAAAATGTATCAACACAGTACTTTTGGTTTTCTGACTCTTTTCTAATGGATTTATCACAAAAAAAACAATGCTCAACAATGTAAATAAAATACAGTATCTTATACAGTATCTTATCTTATATAAAAAATAATAAATAAGAAAATAAATAAGGAGAGGATATAGAATCTGCATCCTCTCCATTCTCTTTTCAGTTTCCTATCTTCCTGAACATGGTTTTCCCCAGGGAAAGGAAGCAGTACTATAGAGTTCACGGTGTGAAACCTGTTTTACTGACTGATAAACTTGGCGACATTTTGGCTGACTGATGGACTGGCCGGCTCGTTGACCAACTGACTGACTACTGATGGATTGACTGACTAGCAGGTTTCCTAACTGAATGGATGCCTGGAAGGCAGGCTGGCTGATGTACTCCATCATAGGGGACTTAGCTCTTTTCCCATTGACTGTGGCCCCATGTAATCTGTGGGCCTGTGGTGACAATCAGAACTAAGCCCCAGCATGTTACACTCCATCACTGAAAAGCACAACTTCAGTCAGAATAGCAAATGATCTGATCCAGAGAGCAAGAGAGAGAGAAAAGTGAGGATGAGACAAATCATCCCACTCATTTTTCCAAATGTTAATTTAGAATATGTTTTACAACATCTAGGTTTCCAGCTCCACCTCTGTATATTACACTGTGAATGCTTTGTTTCTGTTAATAATTTTCCTCTTTCTCCAATCTCACAAGCCTTGAGGACAAAGACTGGAGGACCAAGTGAAACAGCAGGAGGAGGAAGAAGAAGAGTGAAACAGATACATGCAAGAAGTTCTGGTTATTGCAGCCCGGTTTATCAGTAGAAAGGAGTGGTAACAGCTGGTTTAAAATTTTAAAATGCACTGCATTTAAAAAGATTATCATATGTTTTATCTTAATCTGAAAAGTGGGTATAGCTGTAGAGTATAAAGCCCAATATTCCCCTCTGAAATGAAATTGAGTAGAAGAATAAAGTGGCATTAAAATAGAAATACTCAAAAGTACAAGTGGTACTTAAATACCATACTTAAGTAAATGTTCTTAGTTACTTTCCACCACTGGTCAAAAAAACAACATACCTACATCTGTCAGATAACATCACTCTTGCTGCTCCCCTCCATCGCCTTCTCTTCCTCTCTTATTTTTCTTTCTCTCCATCTCTCAGTCCACCCACCACTCTCAGTTTTGCATCACCAAGCCATCTGTCTGAGGTCACCTATTCCAGTGTGTCTAGACTTCACTCAAATCAGGTTAACACACAATCTCTCTGGGCTACAGAGTGAAATCAAAATGCACCCAACAATCACACTCTTCTTCTTTGGTTTCCTCCATTTCTCTCTCTGCTGTGTCTTCTGTCACTCAGAGTCATTTTACACATAAATGCATGCACACTCACACAGACAAATGATAGATGTGCCCCTCTCCAGCTTTACAACAACTGCTTTGGCAGTTTGGCAAACAGCCTTTGTTTACTGAGCCTGTCAATGGGCTATGTAATCGTATATTTCCACTGAGAGTGTCTGTTAGCAAGGACGCTAATTAGCAAACGATTAAGCTCTCACACAAAAGAGGTTCTTGAGATTAATTGGCGCTGAAGTTTACAAAAGCTTGTGGCTCAGTAAATAATTTAGCATTAACAATAGTACACCTTGTCACACTGTGTTTTTGTTTGCAGATGAATCATTTTTGGTGTCAGGACTGAGGCTATATCACTGTTCAATAATGACGCTCTAAAGTGGACTGCAGAGTGATGATAGAATGGTGACAATGCCTGTGGCCCACTTTTATTTAATGTGATGTATTTCATTTTTCAGTCAAAGTAAAAAAAACAAAAAACAGCACAGGTTCACTATTAGCATACGGTAATATGTAAACAGGTTTTGAGCTGCAAGCAGGTTGAAATATGGAAACTACCCTCTGTTATTCTACTTCACACAGCATGCAGCTGCAGTATCCTCTGCACCTTAAGATCTTTACACTGCCTCACCATCCGCACCACTTCGACCTGCGCTAAAATGGACCACGTCTGTTCCCCCTTGCAGAAAATGCTCTACCTTGAAAGACTAGAAGAAGCTGATTTACAGTCTTCTCAGCCCTGCAAGTGCCAGACAGACACTGTATACACGGTCCCACACACAACACAGATGCAGATACATTACATGCTGTTGCAATACACATAGCCAAGGAGGAATCACATTGTCAAATGTGTGCATGCAGGCTCACACATGTACAACACAAACACATACATAGTACACAGGAGAAAATAAATAAAACTCTTTGGTCCCAGTCTCCTCTGGTCCAGGGGCGTCTTGAAACTGCCTGCTCCAAACAACATTTGCTGTTGTCTCCTCCCCCTCCTCTCTGCTGATGAAGAGGGTGTCCCAACCAGGGGTTTTGTTAATGGTGGAAAAAGTTACAAATCCCACTCTAAGACTGGCTACACAATTTAGAAATTGCTTTCATAAGCAAAATGGCACTTCTAATATGGTCTACACAAGCAACTTGCCTCTGGGTGTAATCGGATTAGCGGTGTAAACGAGAAGCAACTTACAAACTGGTCACACAGTTTATCTAACAGGAATC
Organism: Perca flavescens; assembly: GCF_004354835.1. Lineage (NCBI taxonomy): Eukaryota > Metazoa > Chordata > Actinopteri > Perciformes > Percidae > Perca > Perca flavescens. The sequence continues at coordinate 16,019,460 of NC_041335.1, read as the reverse complement.
AACATGGAAATACTGCAGCCTCAAGATCATCCAGGCTAGGCTGTGAGATATACTTGGCATTCAAGGAAAAAAAAAAAACATGTTTGCTTTCAACCGCTGATGCAACATGAGAGCAAGAGATGCAAACATCCTAATAAGCATGTCTAGTAACATTCTATGTTTTGCTGATTTAACAGACATCTAAAGTTTAGCGGTCCTGAAAATGTAGGCCCTGCTGTGCCTACTCTTCTGTCCTGATGCTAGTTGACTCAAAGGATGAATGCCTGTTTGCAAATAGCCTGTCAGTTCTTTGCAGGGGAATCAACTAACCGATGTGTGTTTGACTTGAACTACGATTCAAGAAGGAACTTATCAGAGATGCAATGATGTGTACTGTATGTGTCACTTTTTGACCAAAACACAGACACAGTAGCAGTGTCTATAATGGTGTTGAAGATTCTGCGTATGTGGCTCTGATTCAATCATATTTGTTTTCAATTTGGCCGACATACTAAAAATTGTAATAGGTTGTTCACACACAGGCTTTCAGCACCTCTAAAAGACAGAGACATAAGAAATTAAACTTCTACATTAGAGAGAAGAGCATACCCTGTATTTGTTAGATTTGTTAGACATTTTACTGACTATGATGGTGATTCATACAGCTATTAGGCAGCTGTTAAATGGCTTATTCCGAAAAAGGCCTCTGGCATTCCTACTAAACAGATGTTCACAAATCATACAGATGATATCACGTTATTTTGATGAGTTATATGCAGTGATGCCACTGAATATATAAAATGAGATGTGGTGTTAATGGTTATGATGCAGATGTAAATATAAACTCAAAAAGCCCTTTAGCCACTGTAATCATCACTAAATAATCAAAATTTCTCATGATGATTAAATATACCTAAGGGGGCAGAAAACAAAAGCACCCTGATTTGAACATGCAAAAATAGACTTTTCTTATGTATTGAAGATTTTACTTCGGCAGTTAATTACACTAGTGAGATGAAACAGCATTTCATCCTGGGACTGAATAGATAAAAAAGAGCAGTTTAGCCGGGGTGGAAAACTCCCTCACAATTAGATGTATGCACAGCCTTTTTCTGAATTCTGGGCAGCTTTTCCATCGGTGAAATTCCTGATGATCTGAGCTGGGTTGAGCATGTGCTGGGTGCTGATGTGACTAACAGAACACTCCAGCAGCGTAGCGCCGGTTGTGCTGCTGCAGAGGACTCTGGGTAATAAGGCTGCAGATGAGTGCTACCAAAAAAACAAAATGGGAGCGTGGGGATTGGATGTGTGTGTATGTGTGCATGTGTGTGCATGTGAGCAAAAGAAACAACACTTCTTATGCCACCAGCCAAAAGCACACTCTCTGATCTGCAATACTGAGATGACCCCGAGCCAGACTTCTCCAAAGATGCTTAAATGAAGGAACAGACAGTACTGTGGGCATTCTTCAGGTGGTACACACACAAACACACACACACACACACACACACACACACACACACACACACACACACACACACACACACACACACACACACACACACACACACACACACACACTTAACTAATGTAACTTAACAGAAGTGGGGGACTTTTTTATACTGTACATACATGTGAGGTATAGTGCAAGTAGTGCAATATGAAATGCTAATTATATTGTAAGGTTAAAGTGTTATTAAAAAAAAATATTATTTTAAGAGGATGAAATGTGTATGAGTAGAGTCAATATTTTAAAATAAAAAAATCTTAAGCTGCTATAATCAATATTTTTATATTACCAACAGATCAAATGACTACTTGTATATAAAAGTTGTTGCTCAGTAATGAACCCACAATGTTGGTTCAATGTGGCGGACTCCGAGGAAGAGGACCCGCTCCATATGTAAATGATTCATTCTAAGATTACGAAAACACAATTGTTATTTTTTAAGGTGATTATACACTGATGAAAACATACGTATTAGTATTATATTCCATTGATGCCAATAGAGAACCATACATCCTATACACTGAACCTTTAATGTCAACTGCAAAAGTAACAAGCATTTTTGCTTGGATGAAGGTTGGATGAAACTGATTACAAAATAATGTGTCTTTAATCTTCTCATATGCATGTAAATCTGAACTAAATCCGATACATATTTAATGGGCTGATGCATTTTACATCAATGTGTTGACATTTTTAATGTTATTTTAAAATAACAATAGCAGCACTATTTGATTCTCACTCAGGAAAGTCGGGACAGAAGCTGTATACTGGCTAGGACGCAGAGGCTCTAACCTGGGTTAAAGTGTCCTCTATCTGGATACACCTCTCAACCTCATCCCTTTTCTAAGCCTAGATGATGAATGGTCCTGCATCAAGGTCAGGACAGAGGTTGTGTGCCCATATTAACTACCTTCTTCCACTGATAGACTGTCAGACCCTTTGCGCCTGGAAGCCTCTCGTTGGCCCTGATGTAAACAACTGCAGCAACAGTGGCTGTGTGTTGAGAGACAGGAGGGGAGAGCGGTCCCAAACATACATCATGTGACAAAATATATATCACAGGCAGTTTCCTGGAAAAAAAGGGCATTTTCAGTTTTTATTACAACCTGTCTTTTATGGTGTTTTAGTGCCTCATAATGCGATCAAGCTGCATTCCCCTTAAACAGGAAATGAGAACAAGTTGAGTAAGAGTCAGGAGGACTACAGTGGTTTAAAGGGATGGCGTCTCTTTCTTCACTGGGTCATAAAGTGGAGTTAAGAGGGGAGATCAACTGGATTTGATTTCAAGGATCACTTTCGTAGGCTGGAAGATTTGTTTTGAAACAAGGCAAATATGCTCAAGACAAATATTTGACCCAGCTTTGACAGACAACTCTTTAATTCTCCAGTAGCAATACTTCAAGTTGGGACTTTAAAGCATGGGGTGCATGTTTTTTTGCACTTGCATTTTTGTGTTTGTAGGAAGATACACACAATCAGTGCAGTCCAGGGAGTTAACGAATAATTCTTTATTTTACACCTTTTCTAACATTTCACATTGACTGGCATGGGTGGGTAGTTGCACAGACACATCTTACATCTGTAGGTTTTTTGTTTTTGAGTCTTAACAACTATGAGATGGATTGCAATGAAATCTGGTACAGAATCCACATGATTTTACTTATAGTAAATGACTTTACTATATTATTATTATTATACTTTATTGCCACCATGAGGTTGACTTTTGTACCTTATTGTCCCACTAGAGCACTGCGCTCCCAGAATGCAAAGTTACTTGTGGTTCCTAGAGTCCCAAAAGTAGAATGGGAGCAAGAGCCTTCAGCTACCAGGCTCCTTTCCTGTGGAACCAGCTCCCAGTCTGGGTCCGGGGGGCAGACACCATCACCTCATTTAAGAATAAACTGAAAACTCTCCTCTTTGATAAAGCTTATAGTTAAGAAGTGAGGAGTTGCAGCGTCCGCCTAACCCGGCCCACCTGCTTCTCTTCGTAGTCATCAGATTTATTGATCATATAATCAATAATATAGTGTGAGTAGAGGGAGGCAGGCCAGTACAGCCTCTCATCAATGTTTTCATTTGTTTCCTTTTGTATGCATCCTGTCCCAGAACTGCTTGTTACTAACCTAGCTCTGGGGAGTTTACTCCCCGGAGTCCTTATGTTTCTTCTGCGATTCCCTTCAAACGCCCGGCCGCGTCCTGCTGCGTCTGCTGCACCCACCCATGCTCTGCAGCGCCACGTTTCATCCCGCAACGTCCTGCTGTGACATGAACTACAACGACTACCTTCAAAGTCACTGTTCCACTATCTTTAATGCGACTATTATCGCCATCACACCCCTGCCGAGGTTTCTTCATAAAAGGGAGTTTTTCCTTGCCACTGTCGCAATAGCCACTGCTAATGCTAGCTCTTGAGGGAATTACTGTAATTGTTGGGGCTTTGGAAATTATAGAGTGTGGTCTAGACCTACTCTATCTGTAAAGTGTCTCGAGATAACTCTGTTATGATTTGATACTATAAATAAAATTGAATTGAATTGAATTGAAATTTTTTTCGTTTTGAGTGAAATGTTGGATGGATTGTAATTGCATTTGATACACACATTAACGTTTCCCTCAGGATGACTTGTAATCACTTTGGTGACCCCATAACTTTCCATCTAGCACCACCATCATTTTAAAATGTCTATTTGTCCATTACGTTTGTTTATGACAAAATAGCTACTTTGTGTTTAATGCTAGCAAATGTAGCATGCGAACAGGTGAGTGGTAAATATTACCAGTTAGCAGTGTCATCTTCTGTGAGATCAGTAAGATCAGTATCAGGAAAATAAATTCTTTATTTCACACATTACATTAGATCACAGTTCACATTACATTTATTTGAAAGGTCCATTTTATATATAGGCTTAAGTGGGCAATAATAATATCCGGGGAAAGAGTGTAAAATTTAAAGTAACAGTTAAGAGTTACACAATGCCTGAAATCATACCAGTATGTCTGTGAATCAACATCTCTCTCTCTCTCTGCTGTCATGTCATACCATTCATTAACTGTTCTATTTTAAATGCCAAACACTCATAGTCAAATACAGATTTGTCTCAAAGTATCAATTATATTTCACAAAAATCCTAATCCAACAGCGACATGTGCTCTCCATGGACAAAATACCCGCTGTAGACACCAACAGAAGTGCAGAATCATAACATTTTGTTCAAAGCTTACAGTAGAGCCAACTGAAAGAGAAGAGTGAGCGCCTGTGTCTTCATGCTCCACTGCCTGCTTTAAAAGAGAGAGTGTGGCTCTGTTCCTGGCTGAGGTCTTTGGAAGGTGAACGGTAATTGCTGAGGGAGGATTTAGTCTGATGATGGAACAAAGCACCTCTTTTGTTTGGCTGAGGTAACTCTTATACTCTGAGATGGAGCACTACTTTAGACATGAACTTAGACATGAATATAACATGTGGGTTGGCGGTTCCACTTTGTGTTAGTGTGTCGGGGTGTTTGTGTGTTAACCACAGGGAGAGAGACGGACTGACTGACAGACAGAGACTGATTTGTAGACTATATTTCAAGATTGCATACTGTTCCTGACTCATTAGCTGTAGGATTGGCCCTGTGGTAATGACATCATGGTGGCAGTAGCTTTTAAAGTCTGGCCGCAGGGTGAGTTAACTATGATGCTCTTTTAAAAAAGGATTCTTTCACTCTGACTTCATCATGTGGTAACATTTTTAAGGCAAAAAAATGTCTTTTCCTATTGTTTTACTTGTATATAGCAGTTAATGGATGGACAGACTGTTACTGAATTAACATACAGACAGACGTGGATTTAGAATAATAGAGACACTCTTTCTCTCACACACTCAACAGATGATACACAGAACGATTACAAATGCTGTGCTCCTGAAAGAGAACCGTTTTACATACTTTATATAAAAAGGATAGAAGCAGAGAAAGAACAGAAACAATGGAGGATGTGAAACATTGGGAGGCATGACGGTTTTACAGAAACTAAAATATTTTCCTGATAGTACATGAACATGTCTGAGTGTTGATCAGAGGGTGACAAAGATCTTGGCTCTGCCTGGTTGTCGGGTCTTTCAACACCCCTCTAAAGCCTCCTCAGCCCTGACTGGCATTGTTTGTGGGGAAGAAAGCTATCAGAGGATCTGCACAAGATTAGGGTAGCCAACTGTTCCCTCTGTGGCTTCCTGTTTGGCTGCAGGAATTCTTTTAGTGGGTGCGAGGGAAAAAAAAGCACATAACTGCACAAATCTGACATAGTTAACCCTTACCTCTTCACATACTCCTTATTGGAAGACTTGAATATTTAAACACAAGATAGTATAGTGTTTTACTTTGGGTATCAAAAGATGCTTCATTCTGAACTTTATTGTTTCCATCAGTGAGATATTAAGGTTCCTGCACATCTTGGGTAACGGAATAGTTTAATGTTTTGGGAAATGCACTTTAGCCTATCTCTTTTCTTGTCAAGAGTTAAAGGTGCAGTAGGTAAGACTTATGAAACTAACTTTCTGTCATACTTGTAAACTGACCATATGTTCAAGTAGAACTACATGAAGCAGGTAATAAAAATAAAAAATCCGGCTCCTCTGGCAGTACCCACAGCCTGTAGTGTGATTTGCAAAACTCCACCGCTCCCTGTTCAGATGCACCAATCAGGGACAGGGGGGGTGTCTAACTGCGTGTCAATCACTGCTCATGCACATGCATTCATTCTCCCTTGTGGGGGGAGGGGCTTAGGAGACCGTTTTGGGTTTGAGCAGAAAGGGGGGAGGGACTGAGAAGTTGTCGATGTTGGATCTTCGCAATCCTACCTACAGCACCTTTAAATAGGAAAATTGATAGCACTCTTACAGTAAATATGAGGTTACCACAAGCAGACTTGGTTAGCTTAGCTTAGCATAAAGACTGGAAACAGGGGGAAACGATTGCTTCTGTGTTAAGGTAAATGTAAAAACTACTTAATAAACTGGTTAACTGGCAAACTGGCCCGCTGTAGGGTGTCCGGACTTTGAGATCCAGGAAGATTTATTGAGATGCCAGATGAATGACAATTAGAACATGAAGTTGACTATGAAGTTGTATGTAAAGTTATGTGACCTTTTCTACTGTAACAAAAAACACCTCCCAGCACCTCAACTACCTTACTAATGAGCACATTATTTATCGTTTTTGTTTAATGACAAATCTGAAAAAATAGGCAAGTCGCTATTATTTTTTGAGGCTATATTTGGTCCTGTTGTCACCATGAGGTTGCTAGGCAATCAGAGGAGACTCCGGGGAAGTCATTGTGCCCAGCCAAGAAATAGTCTGACACATAACCCTCATAAACAGTGTTTTTGTATAGAAAAAAAACAATTATATATGATGTGTTAATTGTTCGCTTAAGAGGTGCAGGTAGCCAGCAGTCTTTTTCTTTCGGACAGAGCCATGCTAGTGGTTTCCCCTGTTTCCATTCATTATGCTAAGCTAAGCTGGTAGCTTCATAGCTATTACAGTAAATGGGCCAGAGAGAAGTATCAATATTCTCATCAATTCCATGGCAATAAAGCAAATAAGGTTAATTCCCAAAATGTCACACTATTCATTTATGTACTAAGTGAAAGCTCTCAAATGTATTTATTGTATTTATTGTGTGAGAGACAGCATTACCCAATCAGCAGAGTCTCTCACTTTCTGTCATTCAAAACCACCTACTCATACCTATTCCTACATATACCTATTCATTTTTTTTCCTTTTCAAAACCATTTTACTGCAGTGCACCCATCCTCTTGCTGTCTCTCTTCCGCCTGTTCTTTTTATCCATAATCTCTTTTACCTCCTTTCCTGACACTCTTTTCAGCCCTCCTGTTCCTCTCCCGTCTCCCTCTTCCTTCACTTTCCCCACTCATTTTCAACTCAATACACCTTCTCCTCGTCTTCTTCTTTCTCTCTATCTAAATTGCAAATGGCAGCAGTGCCGACTGCCAGAGGAGCTCCTCAATGTCATTAGAGCTGACCCTGTGGATTAACTAGAGGAGAGAGGCGGTGTGTTGAAACTACAGATCAATAACGCGTGTTATCCTCTGGGTTCTTTTACTTCACTTTGGATTTAGATCTGATAAGGTGAAATGTCTACTCTGTTCCTTACAACAAACAATAGGGTTATACCTGGGTGACATAGTGAAAATATGAATTGTTAAGCAAAGATTGATTAAGGGATGGAAAAAAACAGAAATTGAGCTCGTATGAAGAATTGACAGGTACAGAAACATTGACGACGGGGGAAACATGTTGCCCACACCAGCTGCCTCTTTATGGTAGCTGATGAGGACTGTTGAAGAGATTCAGAAAGTCCAAAAATCCATTTGGTAATTTGCGATTAAGACAAACAACATGAAGAAGAAATTAACCAAGACACAGAAAAATAAAGTTAAACCCCACCAGTACTGGACACGGCTAGATCAAAATACCCCCGCTGCTGTCTGGATGATCCAATTAACAACGTGATGTGATATCTATGAGATAAAGAGATAGATGGAAGAGATAGACGTGTGTGTGTGTGTGTGTGTGTGTGTGTGTGTGTGTGTGTGTGTGTGTGTGTGTGTGTGTGTGTGTGTGTGTGTGTGTGTATGCAGCCGTCATACTGTGTGTGGTTGGTTTACCGAGTTGGCAGGCAAAGTCAAGTCACTGTGAGCTCAACTAAACCTGATAGGTGCCCTTATCAGAGACAGCTAAAGACAAAGCCTATTATAAATGGTCGTGTGTGTGAGTGCAGTCGGCCAAAGTTACTCACACACGTTAATGTCCAGCATGTAGATCTGCATCAAAAGATCATGTTGCTAAGACTCTTACTTGATAGCAAAATGTGCCAAACACTCATCTACATCAGACTTCCACATTTACAACAACCAGCAGCCTTTCACAAAACCATGCTACCCATTACCCCTCAGGAGCCACAGCACAAAAAGAAGTATTCACTACTTCAGGACTTCATCATGTCACACTATAACATAACAACTCAGGGTTTTGTCAAAGTCAAAGATTTGTCATTTGACATAAAATCAGCTATGGAGGCATAAAGACAACACAAATATCATCACACGATGTATTATTTCAAGTTGTCAATTGTTTCTTACATCTTAATCTGCCCTTATTAATGAATGCAAGTAAATAAATGCAAAATAAGTTATGTGTAGACAATAAGATGCATTGTGCAGCTTTTTTTTGTCAACCTGTCAAACATAGGCTTCGCCTCACAGTCCTACAAAGACCATTAGATATTGGCATGGACTTAAACACTGAGGTAGTTTAACAACTATCAGACGTACAATCAGTGACTAGGGGCGTTCCACCCTAGTTAAAGTATTATTCACCATGTACATTAATAACTTTGGCATGTCTATAAATGCATGTCATTTTTATTTGTGTTTTATGCATTCAGCAAGCTCTATCCAGTCAGCCATAATCTACAACTCACTATATGCACTATTTAACCTTAAACTTGTTTCAAAGGTCCTTTATTGTAGAAAGTAAGATATGCATGTTTTTTTTGTATTATAATGCAGGCCGAGGTGCTGTATTAATACTGTGAAAGTATAATTCACAGATAAATGCACACAACCCATATTCAGAAACTGTGCCTTTAAACGAACCGTCAGGATTTCTGTGCAGTTGTGATGTCACATCTTTACCATATATAGGTAAAAAGTGCAGCAACAGTGTCATTACAGTCATCAATAGGGAATTAAAAAGTTAGTAGTAGTTAGAGGATCTATAGATTTTAGGTGTGATTACATAATATGCGTACGTTTATTCCTTGTTATACTCATGCCAAGGATATTTCAGAAAGCATTCATTTATAATTTGTCATGCTGTTGTCTATATAGCTGGGATGTGGATTTCTTGTAAATGGTGCTATCGGTCTCCCTGTCCTACTGAGCCAATAAATTCCTTCCACTGTTTAAAAGCCTGAATGTTAAGTCTTTGTGAAGCTAATGGACAGTTAGATTAAATAACAGATGATGATGATTAAAGTTTGTTGATTGAAGCGACCTCAGCTTTGAGCTATTTCTGTTTTAAAATGCAGTTACAGTGCTACATAAGATTCTGACCTAAATATCACAAACTGTCATGACAAACATTTAACTTAATAGATTCCCACACAAACTTCCACTTAGCAAACAGAAAATGAACAATAAAACAACGGATGGTTTTACAAAACCAGGGGTTTCGTGAAATGGAAATAGTTCCGAAATAACTTTGTAAAGTTCTTAAGCTGAATTCTTTCAAAGTAAAGTTACTACTGATAGCAATGTGTATCTATTGTCTGTGTGGTTTAGTGTTTACAAAACCCCATCCTGTGTCTGTGAGTTTCAATGTACAGTAGAGCCGTGCCACCCTTTGGCGGGTCTAGTATAGCCTAGTAAGCAATGCACGGCTTCTATACATCTGTAACAGCCCAAATATAATCTCTGACAAGTCATTTTTACAATATGTTGTGCCTCACTACACTCCAAAGAAAATCTCATACTTTAGAGGAAACTGCTGGCAGGTCTATTCCCCTCTCAAATAGAGCAAGACAGCAGGGATGAAAAGATATGTGGTCAAGTTAACTTGTGCCAGGAGTTTTTATATGCCTTGTGCTGTCAGTTTTAATGGGTATTTAGCAGCATTTTATGGCTGCATTGTGCACTGTAAACCTATCAAAGTGCAGTTAAACCACTTGTTATTAAAGCATTCCAAAAATTATGTTTAAAATGCCACCGTGAAGCAAATTGTAAAATAATTGTTCTGCATCTTGAAGAGACATGACATTTGGGTTTGTAATGACAAGTTATGTTGTTAGAAAGTTCTGTATTGTCATGTTTTATACTGTATAATGCATAGTGGGCATCAGAATAATTGAGTATTGAGTATTGAGTATTGAGTGCCATCTAGTGGTTAAATGAGTATTGGGTCAGCTCACCCAAATTTTAAAAATCATATTTTCTCACTTACCTCCTAGTGATACCAAGGTGTGCCTTGCCTATAGCTTTTATTTTATTTTTTCAAATTGTTTTTCATCATTTGTGGTACTGAAAACATCGAAAAAAATGCTGTGAGTAAAATTCTGAAAGAATGTCCCCAATCCTCAAACCTCACTGGACACAGTTTTTCTACAAAAAAAATAGTCCCTATGGAAATGGTAGACAGAATGTAATGTGGGTTATTAACAGTAACAGGGACATTATTTTGGAAAAAGATATTGCTGTTGAATTATAAAAATGTTTGAGCAAGAGATAAGACTATGTTTTTTTGTGATTGGGGTAAACAAACCCAACACTTCATTATTAAACCACAATAACACAATTACATTTTTTTTTTCTCCATCAAAAGCAGATGAAAGTCCATTGTTCTGACTGATCGCAAGGCACAGTAGACAGCAATTTGGATGAAACCTGTTTAGTGTTGAATTTAGCAACACTGGATACACAGAATCCTGTTGCTTTTACAGCAGAAATATCTTTTGAGCAAAATATTCAAGTGGTTGTTTCAGTAAGCCTCCTGGCAGCATGAGATGTTTTGGGAGTTCACTGTTTACACCAAAATCTTAACTTTCATTTCCAAGACCTAAATTTTGATTATAATCATTTAGAGCCATGAAGCCATGTGTGCCAAAGTCTTGAACAAATTTGATGATAAAACAAAATGTTCTACAATCTTCTCACAATGATCATCAACAGATCGTGATTTAGAAATGTCTACCGGGCCAAGAAAACTATCCTCATGAACTGGAAGGCAAAAAAGAATTTAAGTATCACCCAATACAGGAATTTCGTTATAGACCACATTAGCATGGAGAGAATGTCTGCTTTCAAACAAACAAATTTCCAGTCTCTCTGGTCCCCCTTGATCACTTAGTCAGGGTTAGGGTGTTTGCGGCCTTGCTGCTCTGGGCTCCGTGCAGTCCGTGGGTGGGTCCTAGGGGCTGGGTGCGTCTGCTGGGCTGCCTCGGGTGGGGGCGGGGCCCTGTGGTTTGGGGCCTTGGATCTCTGGGACTGGGGCGGGTCTGCGCGTCCTCTTCCCTAGGGGGGCGGGGGACGGGCCTGAATGCTGGGGCCAGTCAGGAACCTTGCCCTATGACCGGGGCTTTCTTTGACCTGGGTGGGGCTACTGCTGTTTTTTTAAACAAAATACAATTTATTAACAGTAGGCTACATAGCATATCAGAAAAACAATACAAAATGAATTAAGTGGATTAATTGCACTGGAGATGTACCAGTGCAAAGATGGGCTATTAAAGTGAATTCAGTACGAGTCCTTCATAAAGTGCATATTGTAAAGTGCATAGAGTCTTTCGTAAAGTGCTGTAATTCACAGGGTCAAAGTGTTCCAAGGAAGAAGCTGTTTTTTGTCTAGAGATCTTCTTCTCCTCAGCTCAGTGAGGACTTTTTGCACACGTCATCGCTGTTTATAACAGTCCGCTGAATAATCATACAGCTTCTTGTTTTCCACAATTTGAAGCATACAATAAATATGATTATTTGTATCAGTTCCTTGTGTTTCTCTGGTAGAGTCTCATCAATAATACAATACGTTACAGATTTATATGAAAGATCAAAATTGACCCCATACACTTTTAACTTCTCCCAGACTTCTTTTGCTCTGTAACAGTCCTTTAAGAGATGCTGCTGTCTCATCTTCGTCGCAGTAAATCATTGGACATTTTTGTTGTTGTTACATAGCAACTCCAAGACACAACAGCTGCTGTTTTCCCCTGCCGCACACACACATTCACCCACACATAGACACACACACACTCACACATAGACACATACACTCACCCATAGACACACAAATATACACACAGACACATACACACACACACACACATTCACCCACACATAGACACACACACTCACCCATAGACACACACAGACACACACATAGACATACACACAAACACATTTAGGTTGTCCATGTTTATCAACAGGTAGAACTACTGCTTATGCTTTTAATTGAGTTATTTATTTACATCTATTGTTATGATTCTAGTTCTCATGGTTGTGCAGTGTTTATTTCTTTTGCTTGACTGTTCCTTTCATTTTCCCTCAGTTGTTTTCTTATATCAGCTGTTTATTGCTGTTGTTTGGCTGGCTGTCATTTTTGTTGTTTGTTTGTTTGTTTGTTTGTTTGTTTGTTTGTCTTTCTCCACCCCAAGTCCCCCTCCCCGTTCTCTTGCAGGTTTTGTTGCTTTGTGCAATTGTTGTCTCCCTCTGTTGTTTTCTGTTGTCCCCAACCCCCATCCCCGTTCTCTTGCAGGTATGGTCCCTTCTCTGTGGTGTGTGTTTGTGTGGTGTTTGTGGCCCCCATCCCCATTTCTGTCCCCCTGGCCGGCCCGGTGACAAATCATAACATAACTAAATAAATAATAAAACAGATAAAGGAGTATATTAAAACTCTCTTGTTAAAGTAAAATCTGTTTGGCACAACAAGGTATTCAGCTCCCCATACTGTATACCAGGCTGCGGGGCAGGACAGGTTAAAAAATAAATAATTGTCTACCGGGTAAAAAAAAAAAATCCCATTCACATATGTTTTGTGATAGCCTATTATACCAAATCTACCACATAGTTTTTAAAATTTAGAAACATACTATGCACTACCCTCAGACCAAGGATAAAAACAAATCATGTTCATTGATGTCATCAGATGAATACCCTGTAGAACATATACCACATATTACACAGTGCAGTTGAAACGTTTACTGTCTATAGTCTCTGTCAAGTTGTTACCTACTCATGTTGAAAATACCAAATTTACCAGTTTGTGATCAAATTATCAACAAAAATGTATATATTCTAGTAGGTCTCAATGCGTAAATATTAAATGCAAATCTGATATTAAACTGAACAGTGAATTGCTTGTATAAAGTGTATGATAGCAGACAATATAATATGATTATCTTTAATAGATTCTAATTTGGGATGATAGCGAAATGTGCAGAAACGTGACAGACTACAGGTGGTATAGTCTCATACAGTGGTAAGAAGATCTCAATATATTGTTTTTGCATTCTGCGAAACTAGACTTCTTTAACTTCAAAAGCGCCACTGTCAATCAGTTTGTCTTTTCCCTTGCAGCTTCTGGTGGGACAGAAACATTTCAGCCTGGCACACATGTGTACCCATTTACATGGCAGCTCCCACAGGGGTGTGTGTGAGCGCTGTCCATAGGCGGTGTGATTGCATCAGTATCTTATTATTATTTATTAGTATTATTTTGCATCACTGCAGAGACTTTCCCTCCACCTTCCGTGTAGTTCATGGACATGGCGTACACTTTGACAGTGGGCATCAACAGACCCTGGCATGTGGCCAAGGACTTTGTGACAGGGATGAACTTTGTAAACCGCATTAATACCCACCAGCCAGGACTGCAGGTAAGTAAACGCATTAATTCAGGAATATGTAAGCATACAACTGATGGAAGAAATGACTATATAGATCCTTTACTAAAGTAAAGTATCAATACCACTGTCTTACATTCTACTTTACTTTAGTAAAAGTAGGTAAGTATTATCAGCAACATTTACTTAAAATATCAAAAGTAAAGGTACTCATTCTGCAGTAAAATTGTCCCTGTTTTAGTATTATGTATTATGTTTTTGGATTAATATTACTCCTGCATTACAGTAATGTGTATGTTGCACTTCACTGCTGTAGATATTCAAACTTGTGATCATTTTAACTCCTTTATATATGGTTGGGTAGTTTAATCTACAGCAATTCATGGAATTCTAAAGCTCATCATATGTTTGTAGCGTTGCTGTCCAGTGAGAACCACGTATCTCTAAAAAGTCAACTTTTCATGGTGTCAGTAAAACAGCTTTGTGACGATGCATTTTCCAGCTGATCCAAGAGGGTTTTTAAATAGTTAATTTAGCTTAAGAAGTAGGACAATTTCCTCAACTCATAAAGGAACACATATCCTTCAGTTTATCACAAAAAAAGATTTACCATATTGGTTTTTACTGGACCGGAAGGGGATGGAAAATTGTAATCTGAAAAGTAACTATAGTTGTCAGACAAATCTAGTGCATAAAAAAATAAACACTTACCTAAGATGTAGTTAAGTAACTACAAAATTGCATAACATTAAAATATTCAAGTCAAGTACATTTACCTTGCATTTGTCCTTAAGTACAGTACTTGAGGAAATGGTCTTAGTTACATTCCACTGGTAAAAACTAGAGTTTGACACAGTGACCTTTTTCAAGACATGGCCTCATTAAGTGGGACACAATGAACAGTGTGTCCCAAAGTGCAATGCACAAAAGAAATGAAAGTGGCAAAATTAAAATACAAAATCTAAATAAATAAAACATTAAATATTTGGAAAACCATTTTGCTTTTTTGCGTGAAGTTTATTTCTCAGTGGCATTCTGATGGTGCAGGTTTTGAGGGGTGTCTCTTCTTAAGGGTTTTCTTAAAGGCGCTAAGACACCAACCCAATTATCGTCCGTCGGACAGCCTGGCGAGATCGGTGACTCGAGTCTGTTCGGTGTGTTCCGTGCCGTCGTCAGTCAGAGGAGCTGTCGGCTTTCTTAAGGGGTTTCTTTTCTTAAGAGTTTTCTTAAGAAAGAAACCCCAAACTTTGATTGAGTTTCCCTGTTAGTATAGTTGGTAAGGAAGTATGCATCCCTGCCTTACCTGCATTGCTCAGGTTGATTTATTTTTTGTCATACTTACAATAATAGCTATTTGATGGATACAAAATAAACCGATTACATTTGAAGATTCAACACATGCATTTATGTCAATTGCTTTACATGCACTACTGCACCTCATTCACTGTGTTGTTGCTATGCAGGCTCCTCTGTCAGGCTCCAACACCATGATGCTGTGCTGCCTGTGGTGTGCCTCTGGTCCAAGTTCACCGACAGCTAGTCTAGAGAGGAAAGCCTTCATCATTGGTACTGTTTCTATCCATCAACACATCTGTAGAATCATAACAGTGATGCTTGAAGCTTAACAAATTTGCTGGAAATAACTACATCCAAAAACGGTTTCTGTTCTACCTCTATGCGAAACTGCCAAAATAATTTGCGAATTTAGTAATGCTTCATCTCGAACAGCTACTCCAAAGGTGATACTGCGACAGAAACAGGTTTTCTACAGCCACAAAACAGACCAAAAGATGGTGGCTTTAAAAAACATGCAGTCAGTGACTGGACAGCCCAACAGAGCTCACACCTCTGACGTGCACACTGAGAGCATGCTCACCATCTATAACTGCAGCATCATGGAGGTCAATTACTTTATTCAGGTTGGTACCAACGACTGTCTGGTGGTCTGATGAGGGCAGAGCTATATGATGCTGGATTTGTTTTTGCTACTTTAAGTACATCTAAAGCTGATTATAGTTCTTATATCTGTTTTGGATTGGTCTGTTTATCTAATTGTGTCTACCATAGGTGAGCCTCAGCGTAAGAGCTTCCCCCGACCTCACAGTACTGTTTCCCATCATCCTGTGTGATACCCCTGTTTGCGCTCACCAGCCACCTCATTTGTGAGTTTCAATATGTATCTAACATAACATGATGATGGAAACAACATACTGTCATTTCTCAGCCTGACTTGTTGCTGGGAGGGATTATTGTAATCGTAATAGTGTCAAATAATAATACTGTAACTGAAAATTATCATTCTGTTAAACATTGTGGAGACTGCCCTACAGCATTATACTGCCTTCATTCAGTGTTCAGACTATGCATTTTTTTTTATCTATGGAATAATGTCAATTCTGTTTTAGTGTATTATTGGGGGAAAAGATGTTACAGTTAGAATATTTTTACTTCCACCATGGCTGAGATTTTATTATCTACATTCCATTTTCAATGTCTACTGTCAACATTCAGATACATTTCACCTGTTTGTGTCAAAATGGAAAATATATTACTGTGCCCCAGCCGAATCTTTGGGGGATTGTCTCAGGTAGTCCGAAAAACATTTAACGTGAAGATTTGGAATATATTATTGTAAATGTAGGATGTTTTTTTTTCTTCTTTTCATCTCAACTTCCATCATATCTTTTACATATTAACTGTTATGACATATGCATATACATATGCATACTGTTTTCTAAGGAAAAAATTATTTTACTCTATAATCTGACTAAATTAGTGTGGCTACAGTAAGGGTAATGTTCTCTATGATGATGATAAGGATGATGATGATGATGATGATGATTATGATGATTATGTCTGTATGTATGTGTATGCATATACATTTTTTATATACAAACTTGTATCTTTACATAGTTGTCAGATATTTATGTTTACCTTGTTCAGCTTTATTTTCCTTGTTTTTAGTCGTATGTCTGTTTCTGTGTATGTTTTTTGAAAGCAACAAAAAGCCAGAGTAAAATTTCTTGTATGTGTTTACACTTACTTGGCCATTAAAGCTAAGACCTAAAGTGCAAACAGCATAAATGGTAAATGGCCTGTATTTAATGCTTTTCTAGCTTT
The DNA here is from genome assembly GCF_004354835.1 of Perca flavescens. Taxonomy (NCBI): domain Eukaryota; kingdom Metazoa; phylum Chordata; class Actinopteri; order Perciformes; family Percidae; genus Perca; species Perca flavescens. Next base: position 16,002,457 of record NC_041335.1, on the reverse strand, counting down.
ACAACACATGCCAACATCCACACACACATTCACACACTAATGGCAGAGGCTGCCAAACTGCCATCCTGCTCAGCAGGAGTGGTTTGTCTTGCTCCAGGACACAGGGATCAAACCAGAAACCTTGTGATTACTAGACCCCCGCTCCACCACCTCCATGTCCCAATTCTTCACCAAGGACTCTGCCTTCTCTTATGGTGCTCCCTCTCTGATGTTACCACCTGATCCCTCAGGTCCTGGGTGTGTCATAATATATAATAATAATAATAATAATACTATATTGTCTTTTTAGTTTTATTATAAAGTATTCTTCAACGTTGTCATACCATTGCAGTAGGATAAACATCTGTAATGTTTAATTTTTTTTTTTTATTAATCATTTTCATGTCCAATTGTTATCAGCTTTTTACAGTAAAACAGATTTTGCTTTTTTGCAACTGTGTCTTGGTTGCAAACATGGTGCAGTGCATCTGGTTTCCTATAGGGGACAGCAAACGCACAAGGTTACAGGTTTCAGCTGCTAAATTTGGAGGCTTTGCTCATCACGCTCGCTTCACCTTTTCTTTGAGAAAATCACACAAAACTTTCAAATGAATGCTAAGAACTGCTTACCACTGCAACAGATATTTCCCATAGCTGTTCCTTGATGACACATGATGATTTCAACCCCAGCAAATAGCACGCACAAAGGATATCACTGTCAAAGATAATCAAGGAGTTAATGAAATTATCAGTCAAACACGGTGACTCTGGGATTGGTACTTTACAACTTTACACGGTTGTTTTCAAGATAATCTGATATCACCAGTTATGTAGAGTTTCACACTAAATTATTTGTTGTTGTACTATAATAGGTAATATACTCAACTGTATTAAAATGAATCATGTGTGAGTGCACAGGGCACTGGTACAATATGGCAATAAAATGTGTAGTAATTATTTATTCATTCTTCAAAGTTTTTACTATGGAGCACTATGTAACTTTGGGTTTTCAAAAGTGCTATATAAAAAAAAGCGTTACTCTCTAAGAACTGTTCACCAGAATAACATTTAAAGATGATTTGGGATTCTGCAACACATTTCTGTAAAAAAATAGATTTTTGCCAATGTTCATCCTCACACCTATAGACACAACAAAGGTGTACTGATGGAATTTGCCTGAATACCACATAGTCATTATTTCCAGCAATGTGTTTAGCTCACATGATCCCTGCTTATGATGTATTTGACAGGTGTTAGACACACCCATAGAAGGAGAGCCAGCAGCAGCCTGTAGCAGCATATGCTGTCAGCAGTTGCACACAGTAAGAATGAGTCCATTCATTAAATTGTGTTGTTTAACCACTGCATTAATTCATGCAAGAAACATTCATTTGATATTACATTATATCTATTTTCTTTCTCCAAAGTAACCTTTTATATTCTTAGAGCCATAATTCTTCATTTACCAATCCAGTTCCAATCAGTTAGCAAGGCTTATTGAAGTATTGCAGCTTAATTATTACCTAAACCAGAGTGTCTATCTGCATGCAGAGATAATCTCTGTCCTCACTGTCTCACCTGACACTTGCCTTGTGCTTACAGCTTTACTTGGTCACACAGTATAACATGTCAGATAGGGTTAAGAGCTTTTCAGTGGGATATAATCCCATAAACCACAGTGATATTTTCACCAGCGGTGACTGTATTACAGGACACATTACACTAGAACTGTCAAAAGACTGCAAAATAGATTCGCTCAGTGTAAAGCTGAAGGGAAAAGCACAAGTCAAATGGACTGAAACGCATGGGAAGACAATCATAATGTACAGTAACAAAGAGAAGTACTTCAGTATCAAGCAAGTTATCATTCAGGAGGGCCAGGGTAAGTGATGTTATTCAATTTAGAAAAAACTGATTTGTTTTATTAATTGTTTATTTAATTCATGTGGCACACTTTAAAAATACTTAACACATGATATGAAAAGTTGACTTTTTGTCTTTTTTTTATATATCCGCTTACTCTTTCTGTGCATTTCTTTTTATTAAATCTGTTACATTGTTGAGATTAAAGACATACAACATGCCATCTGCATTTAAACAAAATGAAAAAGGATTTACCTTACATTATACATTATACAATTATACACTTTTAATGAGATGATTTGGGTGTTTTTGACCCATTCACACAGACAGCAAATGCCGATTATAACAGCAACAGGTTGTTCTTAAAAAAATCTCCCACTTCTGTCCTAGAAATGTATTATGTTCTGATTAATAAACATTGCCATAATCAGTGATGGAAGCCACATTAAGTAACTTTCTTGCCTTTCAGGTAATAATGATGTTGGCCAGGGCTCCCATGTCTACCCTTACAACTTCCAGATCCCTGCAGAGTGAGTTTTCTCAAAAGAAGCCCAATATTCTTTGTATCAATGCCTATCATAAACTAATTGAAGTGTGTGCTCCATTTCCACTTGACATGAGTAGCTACATAATGTAGTTGCTCTTGTTGCTTTGTAAGTAACAACCTGAGGCAATCTAAATATAGTGCTACTGAAAGAGTATTTACTGTCCATCATCCAGTCTGTTTTGTATATTGTGTTGTTACGTGTGCCAGAGACCTGCCATCCTCCTTCAAAGGCTCATATGGAAAGATACAGTACACACTGGAGGCAAATCTGAGCAGGTCAATGAGAGTAGACACCAAAGCTAAGGTGAAGTTCACTCTCCTTTGCAAAGGAAACCTGAAGAGTGATCCATTGCTGATGGTACCCACCTTAAACACACACACACACACACACACACACACACACACACACACACACACACACACACACACACACACACACACACACACACACACACACACACACACACACACACACACACACACAATGTCTTTCTCCCCCTTCCTCTATCTCTCATTTACCCCCTCTCTCTCTTTCTGCTTCCTGATCCTTTCTTTCTATTCCTCCTGCCCTCCCTCTTTCTCCCTATGTCCTTAGAGATTGTTTTGACATAGTTGGACTTGGATTACAGCATGGCTCTTTCTCAGTTACCAGTTGGATGGTTTTGATTGACAGCAAGAATTACTTAATTAACACATACACACACACATACACACACACACACACACACACACACACACACACACACACACACACACACACACACACACACACACACACACACCAATGGCATCCAATGGGTTTGTTGCTTGACTTTGACACTGCTGCAGTAATGAGAAGTAACACTATCCGTTACTCATTTTTCTTTGTCTGTCAGACTCCACAGCACAGTATCACTAATAAAAAAATGAAGCTCTTTACATCGGGGACAGTAGGCATGGATGTAAACATTGCACGAACAGGCTACCACCAAGGTAATTTCATACCATGTGTGATCTACAATGATTGAATTACTGTATACATATACACAGACACTCCACAGATGATCATAACAGTGGGTTGCATTCAGAAATAAACTCTTTGTGGTTGAACCATGTCAAAGTCCTTTTGCTCATGGAGTTTTTTTATTGTCTAAAGATAAGACAACAATAAATGACACATGTAATAATAGTATCGTCAGAGAGATAATTCAAATAGCTTCTGGGTTCAAGGTTGCTCCTTTTAAAACAACAAAAATTTATATTTAAAGCTATATTGTAAATGAATTTTGATAGTAAGCATTCAAATGCACATTTGCTGCATTACTAATTACTGGTGGAGCACATTTGCTCCATTCAGTACAGTCAAGGGTTTTCTACTACAACTTTACTTAGTCTGGTATGACCAGTAGCCTGGTGGCTAATGTTAGCAAAGTTAAGATTGATATGGTTGCATAAAAAAAATACCATGTCAGTATGCAAACTGTGTGACCATTCGCTGTTTTAACATTTGTCTATTCCGTATTCCTAACTGTAGAATGTTCTACAAAACTGTTCAGCAAAACTTAAATACACTAGTTTAAAGTGATAATTAATTACAGTTTTTTCCGATTGCTAAACGACAGTGGGCACAACTGGAGTCACATGTGCAAAACTCAAACTACAGTCTGCACTACCAACAGTCACCTGAGCTAAACAGTTCACATCACCTGCAAAACAGGCTCAATGCAGCCAAACACTATGCACAAGCCTCACTGAGATAACACACACTGCCACTCAGAACACACTGAGGGTAAAAACACTAGCATCAAACACCAATACAGAAATTACAAACTTTTTCATCTTTACAGTTTGAACAATTTGAGTGACTTGACACTACTCAATAGTTTAAAAAATATAGATTGTATAGCATACCAATTTTTACATAAGGTAAAAAAGAAGGAATGAAAATCAGCAGTTTTTTTCAATAAAGTATTTTGTCTCTAGTAATTTATGGAATTACTGGGGGAAAAAAAACTAAAAGGTACATACAAAGTACCAAAGAATAGTTTCATTTCAGTTTCATTCTTATTTGGTGTTTGTATACAAAAAAAAACCATAAGAACTTTTTACTGAAAGATTTCCTCTGTATAAATCTTTGCTCTTTTACCTGTTTCCATATATTTCACTAACTAGTCTAAAATACCATATATGTTCAAGACAAAACCACCTATTTAGGCTTTCAGCTAAAATTGCAATCAGCAGTGTTTGATAGGCACCAGACTGAAATCTATTCTGTTTTGAATGTGTGGTTAACAGTTTTGACATCAGTGTGTTAGCATTTGAACAAAGTGCTGTAAATCTACAGTGTTGTGCACGTTGTGGTTAAAGTCATGGGATAAGTGTGTAGAGTTTTGAAAACTGTGTTCAAGCAATGAAAAACGAACTAGAGTTTGGTCCACATGAACTGCTGCTGTGCAGACTGTAGTTAGCGTTTTGCACATGTGACTCCAGTTGTGCCCACTGTCGTTTAGCAATCGAAAAAAACTGTAATTTACAATAATTAAAAAATGATTGAAATACCTCTAAAATGCAGGTTTCTAATTTGGGATATAGTTTGAGACAGATACGGTATCAGAATAAGAGTTATATACTGTAACAATATCAGAGACAATTCAAGTACATTGCATTCTGACACAGCATTTAAATAATAGAGGCTTTAATTTATCATGTCTCTACAACTAATGCAGCCACCTTTGACTTTGTAATATTGTTAATATATATATATAATATTTTGCATTCAGAATGAGATTATTGCTGTCTATATCAACTGGAGAGTAAGAGGGATCTTTATATTTATGAGAGCATGTTTTGTTTTGCAGGGGAAGGCATAAAGGTTGTGGCATCCATTCAGAACAGATCATCTTGTGACATCAAGCCCAAATACTGTCTGTATTTAAAGTACAGTTATTTTGCAAAGAGGAAGAGGAAAGTGGAAACCAGAGACATCCTGAAAGAGGTGGGTGATGCCATCCCACCTTCTGCAGGTCAGACTGTCACCAGGATCATCACCATCCCTCCCACCGCATGTGCGTCCATCTTAAACTGTAACATCATCAAAGCAGAGTACAGACTCAGGGTGTGTGTCTCTCTTCCCAAAACTATAGGTCCTTATGACAACAGGGGATGCATGATCGGTATGCTAAGTGCTGACTATTTGTCCACCACAGGTCTATCTGGATGTCAAGTATGCTTCAGACCCCGAGATCAAGTTCCCCATAGTGATCCTGACCGCTTTACAGGGGACTGATGATGGGGAGCATCTGCCTGCTTATCCTACCTTCTCCCTTTTTGCTTAGTCCCTGTTATCCAGGCAAAGGGCAAGAATGATTTATGTTATGAATGAGTCACATCATGTGACTCATTCATCACATGCTGATTGATTAATGATGTAAGCTGTTTCACTGGACTGGAGGTTTTTTTTATCCACCCAATGTATTTCAAAGAGAGTCTTTGCCTGTCAACTGATGTCATATGAACAAGACAACTCTGACATTTAAGGTGGTAAAGTTCATACCTGTATAAACTGATGGAAGGAATTAAAGAAGGCTGGGGCGGTACACCTTCCCATCCTTTTTTTTTGTTGCTGTGTGAAACAGATTACATTTTAGCATTTTGAATGAAAGATTATTAGGGGTAATATTAACATCAGTTTATACACCTACAGCAAACAGTCGAATAAATTCTACCATTTAGAAACCATAATGTCAAAGCTTTTTTGACACAACAAGTGTGTTTGGATTGCATTTACTGGAAGGTAATAATTTGTCCTTGCCCATGAGATGAAAACAGCCAGAAACCATCTGAAAATAAAAGACCATCCAACTCAAGTATAGCCTTAATGATTTATATAATATCAATATATTATAGTAAAGAAGAAGAAAAAAAAGAAACAGTCTCTGAGCTTGTTAAACCGTTTCAATTTTCACAGTCCTCGGTAAACTACACGATACGGAAGTTAGAGGTGCTCTTTCTGCTCCAGCTTGGACGACAGCTTGAGTATTTCCTTGGCCATTTTCCGTGCAACCCGAGCATTATGTCGATCACCGTAAAGAGCCTCAAAGTTACCTATAACCCCGTTAATGAGAAAAACACTTTTAATAGTGGCGACGTCGTTTTGGGTCACGTCACGCTTGAAGTGGCCAAAGACTGCCAAATCGCCTCGCTACTGATTAAATTCAAGGGGAAAGCAGAGGTGTTGTGGACTGAGAGGTACGGTCAAACTACTGTTGTTTACCACGCCAAGGACAAGTACTTCAGCATCAAACAGTACTTAATTCACGACAAAGATCTCACAGGTAAATGCATATAGGCTACATTTGAATGAATGAATGAACATTTAACAAGATGTTGAATTCAGCATTGGCTGCCTTGCAGACGTTTCCAAATAAAAGCACACGGAATCAACGGGATGTTTGTTTATGACAGCGGAAAACAAATACTCCTGTCCTGCCTAACAGAGCTCAGCCCTCTTGTGCTGCTCTGTGGCTTGAACCGGTTTACATGTGGTTAGCCGTCGCACCCTTTCCAACGCCAAGCCGAAAAGAATTCCGCAATCAGATTGAGAAATGGGGAGTAATAAGGGGTCAAGTTGGGACCTAGGATGGCATGCTGATGGAGAACTCGTTGCAGACTAATTGCGGCACACAAGGTGATCATGTGTGTCCAATTTCGAATTGTGTTTTGCATTTTGAATAGAAGTGTTTTCCAATGATTGCAAGAGTTGAAGTGTCTATAATGTAAGAAACAATGTGTAGTGTTTTGCAATAAATTAGGTTGCAGAATTGCAAAAAAAAAGTGCAAAGCAGAAAACGTGTTTGTAGCCTACTACTTTTGGTGCCTTTTATATTGCGGTTAAACAAAGACACAGCAATTATTAAAAAAATTGACAATTTTAGGTTATTGTTACAGATCGAAACAGTAGGCTAAATGATAGAACGGCAAAAAAAACAATTGTAATACTTTTTGCACTTACAGGTTAGGTACTTCGGCTCGTTGTAGTTTGCTAATTTGAAGCCAATGTAGGCTACTTCTCCTTGCTGTTCTGAGTTTGTACCTTCATAGTTCCATGTATTCTTTTGGAATCGCTTTGGATAAAAGAGTCAGCCTAATGTAATGTAATAAGGAAGATGAGATGCATGCACATAAATAATGGATGGGGATGTCTATGTGTGCAAAATGACATACAAAGACAATAACAAATCAATTTGCAGTGCATTTAACTGTGTTCTATTGTTGTAGATTGCATAAGACACACCTCCACACACACATAAGACACCAACTAATGTCACTAAATGACTAGAGCTGAAATAATTAGTAGATTAATCGACAGAAAAATATTTAGCAACTATTTAGATAATTCCTTAGTTTTTCAAAGGTGCAATATATAATACTGACAGCTAGTGTTTAAAATATTTACTGCAGTACAAATTCAAAATACTGGAGAGAGTCATCTCCCCCGCCTCCTCCTCCCCAGACTTGAAGATCACGGAGGTTGCCAGGCTGAGACCGCAGCACCCACGACAATGTTGCTAGACAATTGTCTCACATAGCCAGACATTACTTCACAGCACAGCGGAGTAGCTAACGTTAGATTATGGACATATTGACAGTCATAAAAGTCCATGCTCACGCGGAGCTCTGTACCCAACTGACAGACACACCTATTGGCTTAGAATTACAGTAGCAACCGCTGAAACACAACAACCTCGCCGTCCTCTCCACCTGACACACTTCCTTGGCTTGGAATTACGGTAGGAACCGTTAAAATTAACACAACCTCGCCCTCCTCTCCACCCGACTTAACTCAGTTTATTGGTTTAGAATTATGGCAACAATCGCTAAACACATTGCAAACTCACGGTCCTCTCTTCCTGATTTATAGCCCCCCTCTCTTAACTTAAAATAACTCACCTTTGTCGGCTACAGCCACTGAACAGGCTACACGTTGTAAACAGACTTGTCAACAAACAGTCAAACACTCGATCACTTTACTGGCTGTGTCTCAATTATTTTTGCGAGTAACCAACTTGGGTACTCTAGCTATATAATTCATTGTGAGTACACAAATGTTGAAATGACATAAAATGCCCGTCTCTAGTATCTGTGATAAATTAGCCCGAAGCTAATGCTTACCTGTTCAGGAGGAAATTAGCCAACTCTGTGTCCTTATGGGCTCTAAGCTGTCTCCATCTTTCAATACATCTCCAATATTTACAAGGGGTTTGTTACGTCTTTGGTCATGCAACTGTTAGAAACATGCCGTTTTTTTTTAGGTTGGGTAGAATCTGTCTCCGTTTATCCTGTTCATTTGTTTGCGTTCATTTGTTTGCTGCTTTTTTTAACAAGTTGACTTTACTTAAAAAATGTATGGAAACTCATTGCCTTGAAAAAAGTAAGTTCAATGAACTTAGTAATGGTAAATTAGTGCAACTTTGTTGTTCTGAGTAAACAATACTTAATAAACTTAAATTTTCTAAGTGAACACCGCTTATTTATTCTGAGTAAGTAACACTCAATAAGCTTATACTTGTTAAGTGAAGACAACTTGTTTATTTTAAGTAAATGACACTTAATTAGCTCATCGGTTTTTAAGTTAATCAAGCTTGCTTTTTCTGAGTAAGTAACACTCAATAAGCTTATACTTGTTAAGTGAAGACAACTTGTTTATTTTAAGTAAATTACACTTAATTAGCTCATAGTTTTTAAGTTAATGCAGCTTGCTTTTTCTGAGTAAATAATTAATTGGCTCACATTTTTTAAGTGAGCACTACTTAATACTACTGACTTGTTTTCTGGTTCAGTTTACAGACTGAAAATGACTATACAAGTAGCATATACATCTATTTAAAAAAAATCTATCTAAAAGAATGAAATGAGAAGGTTGTTTTAGATGAATCACATTTCGTTATTTTTAATTATCTAGCATTCACATAGAAAACCACCCTGCCATTTAACATATTTATAGTACGCTGTAAACCCGAATAAGTTACCAGAACTCAAATTATTTTCAGTTATTATGACTTACAGTTTTGAGTTTTCAAACCACAGGAATAAGTTCACAGAACTTTAAAAAATAAGAACACAACCACACCATGTGACTCAAATCTTTAAAAAAATTACATTGAGTTTAACTAACTTAATATATCTAAAAGTCATGAACGTCTGCTTTTGAACAGTTAAAGGTTAAAATGAAATAGAAAAATAAATAAACATTTATAAATTAAAATAAAAAAATAATTTTAAAATATACTTATAAATAAATAATAAATAAATTGTATATTAAATAAATACATTTTAGAGATTTTTAAGAAGAAAAACTCAATTCTCTGATTCTATCCTTCCAAATGTGTTCCTGGTAACTTAAAAGGAACACGCCGACTTATTGGGACTTATTCACCGTATCCCCCAGAGATAGATAAGTCCATACATACCCTTCTCATCTCCGTGCGTGTCGTAACTCTGTCTGACGCACCCACCACTAGCCTAGCTTAGCACATGTTGTGATTTGTATAGGCACAGCGTGTACAAATAACAAGGTCACATAAGACACAAACATTTTCTAACCGTACATACACACCTACATACTGGGAACTAAAGATGGCTGTGATTCATGTGACCTTGTTATTCTTACAGGCTGTGACTATACAAATCACAACATGTAAATGGGAAAATGTTGGCGTTATTTTGTCACTTATTAGGAGCATAGATGGAGCCAGTTACCTCCAGGATCTGTGCTAAGATAGGCTAGCGGTTGGTGTGTCAGACAGAGATACGACACGCACGGAGATGAGAAGGGTATGTATGGACTTATCTAACTCTGGGGGATACGGTGAATAAGTCCCAATAAGTAGGCATGTTTCTTTAAGGCC